>NC_050582.1:46484876-46606284 GCF_011100635.1 Trichosurus vulpecula | reverse complement strand
GGAGAAGGAAGAAGGAGAAGGAGAAGGAGAAGGAGAAGGAGAAGGAGAAGGAGAAGGAGAGGAGAAGGGGAAGGAGAAGGAGAAGGAGGAGGAGAAGAAGAAGAAGAAGAAGAAGGAGGAGGAGGAGGAGGAGGAGGAGGAGGAGGTGATGATATGCCTAGGTTTGCAAAGCACTTTACATATAGAGGGTGTCCCAAAAGTCTTGGTGCTTTACAACACTGCAAGGAGACATTGTGAGCAATCTGTATGATCTCATCTTGTCCTCATAACAACCCTAAGAGGTAGGTGTGATTATTATCTTCATTTTACAGAGAAGGAAACTGAGGCAATGTCACAAAGCTAGTAAGCATCTGAGCCCAGATTTCAATTCAGTCCCCTGCCAGTACTCTATCTACTGTGCCAACTAGCAAAGAACTTATATGTAACCAGTCAAGACAAGCCTTCTCTTTCTAGTGAGTCCCACCTCTCCATTCTCTCCAAGAATTCCTATAGAATTCTTTAGCCTAATAGTACCACCTTTAGGATTTAAAGCTGTATGGGCCCTAAGAGATCACCTAACCCAAACCTCTCAGTTACACAAGGAAATTGAGGCCTACAAAGTCAAACAATCCACATATCTAATAAGCCCTAGGTTCAAGAGTAGTCTTCCCAATTCATAACACTACTCTGGGTGGGACCCACCTTAAAAAGAGAAAGCAATTCAAGTCAAGTAGACATTCTATTTCTCTCCCTTATAACTACATAGTCTATGCAGATCACAGTACCAGTAAAGGTCAAAGTCCAGATTTGTTGCTTTACATCATGGCTCTGCCCCCTTGTAATTCCTAAACCCCAGATCCTGATTGGTTTAGAAGCTCCTCCACTCATTTTAAGAATTTGGAGTGGCTTGTAAACTCCTCTACTGTTCCAGGAACACCTCATCACTCTGCCCCTCACTGCTCCTTGCTTAGATTTCTGTAGTGCCAGGGCTAGCCTGGGAACTCCTTGTCATTCTACCACTGCTTCTGTCTTTTGCCACCTCTGGTGTCACATGAGTCCCTGGAGAGGATGCCTGGCTTTGACCATTTTCTCTCTGTCTGATCACCAAACCTTCCTTTTATATGTCAATCTCCAAGAGTATAGATCAGATGTGTGAGATAGCTATGAATCATCAGTCATCACCAATATGCTGTCAGTGGAGCAACAAGTACTTGGGGCATTGTAAAGAATTCCCCGCTGATTGGGAATACTCATCAGTCGAGACCAATGTCCTCCAAAGTGGGACGATGAAGGCTTTAGCAAGGAGCCAGCATCAGTGCCAGATAAAAAGCACATGTCAATGAAGCAACAAGAACACAGAACAATGCCTGAACATATTCCTGACATTTAAAACCATAGAGAATCTATATCAAGAATATCATATTGGAGAAAAAGTGTAATGGGGAAGCAAGATCATTGGGTTTCAAGTCAGAGCACCTGAATTCAAAACCATGTTTTGTTGATGTTATGACTCCGGCACTTAACCTTTCTGGGACTTGGCTGAGGTCACACATTGAGTTTGTGGCAGAGAAGAGCTGAAATCGTAGTCCTTGGTCCTCATTCCAGTGCTCCTTCTAACCCCAGTACCCTCTCAAGCATTTGACTCCTACAAATGTCAAGCAATCAACCTATAAGCTTTCATTAGGTGTCTACTGTGCTCCAGTCACTAGGGATGCCAAACCAAAAGTGACCAGCTCCTGCTTTCTATTGGGGAGACAACACATATCCATACAAGTATAGGCAATATATCCACTAAATAGATATGCCATCACATGCCCCCTGCTAAGTTCCCACTAGGAGCCAAATTCTGTACTGGATGTGGTGTGGGGGAAAGGACATTCTCTTGTGGACAGAGCTGGAAATGAGGTATCTGGGTCAAAGAATCCCCTCCACAGTGCTCATTGTTCTAGAACGGCTAGGGAAGAGAGGAGTTCATTACGACTTTGTCAAGATACTTAGACAGATTACCCATTCAAAATGAAACATGGTAGCTCTGGTGGCCAGCTTTGGTGCAGGGGATGTAGGGGTACAACATGAGATTCAGCACTTGGGGAATGCCACACATATCTTGGATTGCAAGGGTACCAAGAAGCGATAAACAAGTTTAAAAGCTGCCATGACAGTGGTGCATCCCCAGAATTTGTCTTGGTTCTCCTTTCCTGGTATTGGCATTGAAGGATAGGTGTGTTGTGTATGTGTATGGGTGTGTGGTGTGTGTATGTGTGTGTGTGTGTGTGTGTATATATATATATATATATATATGTGGTGGGTATATTGTGTGGTGTGTGCATGTGTGTATACACATGTGGTATGTGTGATATATGCACGTGTGTATATACATGTGGGGTGTGTGCACGTGTGTATATACATGTTGTGGGTGCATGCATGTGGTGTGTCTTGTGCATATATATACACGTGGTATGTGCATTGTGCGTATGTCCATGCATGTGACCTGCATGTGTATAGGCATGTAATGTGTGTGTACATGCATGTATGCATGTATACATGTGATGTTTATGAGCACTAGTCTTAGATAAGGTTCATAGTTTGGTGGCTCTAGCCCACCACACCCCCAGAATGTACCAATTAGAATTTAAGCTTCTTGAGGGCAATAACTATTTTACTTTTCTCCTTGTTTAACCAGCTCTTACCACAATGCCTCTAACAGAATAAATGTTTAATAAAAGTTTGTTGCATTGGATTAAATTGGATTGGATCCAATCTGTGACTCTTGCTCCTTGGGAAAGTTACTTTATGTCTCTGGTCCTCAGTTTCTTCGTTTGTAAAATGAAAGTGTTCCACTAAATGGCCTCTGGGGTCCTTCCTAGCCTAGCTTTATGATCAAGTGACCCACGATTAAGCAACAAGGAGAGCAGAGGGAGCACATTCAGTCTAGCCTTGCATATCTAAATTGTGTTTTCTGGTTACTGAAGAGTGTCTGGGAGATAGGGAAGGGGAGAAGGGAGCACCAGCTAACTTTAGTCATCTGTGGTTTCAAGGGACTATCAAAAGAGTTGCAAAAAGAAGTTGTAAATATTGAAATAATTCTAAGCTCTATGGTGTCATCAATCTGGGGTGCCCCTCCAGTTGTACAACATGACCCCTCTCTATACCTTGAGTTACTGGTAGCCAGTTTTATAGTGATGAGACACCAAGTAAGCCTCAAGGGCAGATTTTGATCTGGACGAGATCTCTAAGAGATCTCTAATCTAACCTCCTCCACTTACACATAGTGCATGCTCACCATCTCATCACAAGAAGACCACAATAGGGTTTTAATAAAGGATAAAGGCTATATAGAGAGAAAAACCACTTTAAAAAAACATTTTGTCAGGTCAATTCATAATGTAAATCCAAATCACGTATATAAATGCTGGAAGATTGTGGAATGATGGAATGAGTGGGATTGATCAAGGCTTTCTGAAGGAGGTGAGTCTATTGTATCCATAAGGAGCCCTGACTTGTACTAGCATGAAAGAAGCTACCATTTCCAAAGTTGCCCCAAGATTTGTGAGATCAGGCTGAGTACAAGGTAGTAAGAACAAAATATAAATTCTAATCCTACTTATCTACTGCCTAGTTATATGTGCCTGGACAAATAATTAACCTCCATGTCTTGGTGTCTGTGTCTGTGGCTTATAACATGTTCATCTTACTTAACCTACATTACAAGGACACTGTGAGGATTCAAGTTCGTGTTTACAAAGTACTTTGAATGGCATGAATTAAAGTTGCATTCAAAGTGCCAAATACTGTAATTACATAGAGGAGGTCTGCATTCTTCATTTGTACAATTCACTCTTCTATGTTTTTCTCATTTCTAAAACATCACTCCAGGATATTCATGTTAAACTTCTTTTAATTGTCCCAGAAAAGCTTAATAAAATCTATTTAGCGCTTTTCAAGTTGGAGAAATTTACATAGTGTTTCATTTCAAATAGACTTTGTGTAGCATATAATGCCTCTGTAGCCTTGGGGAGTCCTGAGCATTACTTTTATAACTTGTGTGTTGATTGACATATATACCAGGCTTATCAGCAATTAATATTCTATATGGCTTATGTCCCTACACAGAGAGGCTCCTTTGAGGAAACACCTGAAGTTGGCGCTTTTCTAGCTCTTATCTAGGCATCCTCAGTTTCTTTGAAAAGCCCTAAGCTCTCAAGGCACAGAACATAGAACAAGTTTGAACATACACAGCAGGGGCACAAAAAGAATCCATATGTGAACCCACAGACAGTTAAGAATATTTTCTTCTCAAATTAGCCACCACCTTCCTCAGGGCTCTATATAGTCACTCTAAACTTAAAGCACCACCCTGGGATTGATGAATGTCATACTGCAGCCAAGAAAGGGAATTCCATTCAATTCGATAAGCATCTATTAAGCACCTAATGATGTACCAGGTGCTGTCCAAGGTGCTGGGCTGGGAAAGACAAGATAAAATAGTTCCTGTCCTTAAGGAGTTTCAATTCTACTTGGGGGAGGGAAGGAATAGCAAGAACACAGCTAAGCAAATACAAAATATGTTCAAAATAAAATTTAAAGTATGGGGTGGAGAGAGGCATTGAGGAATCAGGAAAATTTTAAAGAGGTAGAAATGGAGTCAAGCCTTGAAGGAGGGTAAGGGTTCCAAGGGGCACGGGTGAAGAGGGAGAGCATTCTTCATTCAACCTTGGACTAGATCAAGAGAAACATAGTTTCAAGGACTAAGGCAAAGGTAGCCATGCTGTATTCCACTCGAATCAACTCATCTGGAGTATTCTGTTTGGCTTAGTGTTTCCGCCATATTTTTGGAAGTATATCACTAAATTAGAGAGCCTCCAGAGAATGCTACTACAATGTTGCAGGGCTATGAGTTCTGAGCATATGGGAATTACTAGAAAGAACTAGGGATGTTCAGGCACCAGAAGAGATGACTGAGAGAGGAGACATGCTGCCAAGCTTCAAAAATTTGAAATGCCATCATGAGGAAGAGGTATTACTCTAATAAACAACCAGCAATTTCATCAGTTTGGAAATTCCCTCCAATGATGCACATAGCCACTTACCCATGCCTGCCTAACCTGGCTCTCTATTCTCCCTGAAGTTCCTCAGAAGGGGTCTACCCAAGATGCTGAACTCCTTGCTCACTTCTTTCAACATCATGAGGGTATCAGGGGAGCTAGCCCATATTTTCTTCCTATGATCCCCTGATGATCTCTTTTATAACTGTTCTTTGAAGTTCCTTATATGTTGCCTATGTGATGCAGTCTGTACAGACCCTCCCCGCACCTCTCTGTTACCCTCTGAATGATAGTCAATCTTAACTCTTTAGAGAACATTGTTTTCCGTGCCCTGTTGCCCTTAAAAAGATGGGCCTTTGCTTCCCCTGGAAAATTAGGTCATTAAGGAAGCCTTAAAATTTCCTAAAGGCAATTCAGCCCACTCTCTTGCTCTTCCCTTTTAATTCTGGGCCCAACTCACTGTCCATCTCTACTGTCTGCCCCACTGCTGTACAAGCACTATGATCTGAACATCCAAATTCATGTTGAAATATGGACAATTTAATTCAAAAAGCATTCATTAAGCACCTACTATGTGATTAGCACTGTGCTAAGTGCTAGGGATAAAGAAAAGCAAAAGATAGTCCCTGTCCTCAATGAGCTTACAATCTAATAGGGGAGACAAAATGCCAACAAATATATGCAATGCAAGCTATATGAAGGATAAATAGGAAATCATCAATGGCAGGAAGATGCTGGAATTAAGAGGTATCAGGGAAGGCTTCCTTTAGGAGGTGGGATTTTAGCTGGGACATAAAGGAAGCCATAGAGGGCAGTAGTCAGAGTGGAGGAGGGAGAACATTCCAGGCACAGGGGACAGCCAGAGAGAATGTCCAGAGCTGAGAGATGGAGTATCTTGTTCAAGGAACATCTAGGAGAGCAGTGTTACTGGATGGAAAGGATACAGGGGGGCAGTAAGGTATAAGAAGACTGGAAAGGTAAGAGGGAACTGGGTTATGAAAGGCTTTGAATGCCAAACAGGGCATTGTGTATTTGTTCTTAGAGGCAATAGGAAACCACTGGAGTTTATTAAGTAGGGAGGGGGATGACATAATCAGACTTGTGTTTTAGGAAAATCACTTTAGTAACTGAATGGAGAATGGAATAGAGGGAGGAGAAACTTGAGGCAGACAGACCCACCAGCAGCAATTGTAGAATTGAAGCATATGAGAGCCTGTACTAAAATGGCAGCAGCATCAGAGAAGAGAAGGGGCCATATTCAAGACGTGTTGCAAAGGTGAAATCAATATGCCTTGGCAACAACTTGGATGGCAGTAGCAGGGCGTTGAGAGATATTGAAAAGTCCAGATTGGAAGCCTGAGAGACTAGAAAGATGTCGATGATGTCTACAGTAATAAGATAGGGTTAGGGTCTTTCCTGTGTAGGTGGATAGACAAAATTCCTTTGAATGATTACTGATCTCTTCCAGGAGGCTTTGTAATATCCCAGACTTGACGCCACCACCACCTCCCTGCCATCCAAGCACGGGGCATCCAGAGCACCTCAGCACCACAGGGAACATCTCCTCCACCTGGTCTTATGTTGGCTCTCCTCCACCACAGTAGTGAATACCTTTGGTGAGCAGACATTTCTTCCTGTGTTATGCCACGTTTGATGTTATGATCAAAGGGTTATTGAACAGAGCTATTTCTGTTGTTATGTCTTCCAAGAAATTGTGAATCATCCTGACATAGGGATGGGAGACATTTGGCTATCAAAGGGCCTGTAAGGCATTGCTTTGTTCTTGCAAATCAAGTTTTATAGTCAACAAACAATAAGCACATTGACACCTAAGATTCTACATCTTTCAGTTAATTGTACAGTAGTAAAGATGTGGCCCACTGTTGAAAATGACTTGTGAACACCTGCTTGTTCCCTACTGATATCCTTATCAAGGATGCCCCCAATTCCTTTATAGATGACACTCAAGATTGATTTTATAGGTATGAGAGTAGACATCTAGATCTTTCAGTAACTTTTTTATATTAACAAGGTCTGAGATTTTCCCCACAACTTCAGTGTCTTTTACTCTTTAGAATACCTTCCAAATCAGTCCCCCCAAACCCTCACAATTGTATTGTCTTCAGCATGGACCTTGTCAGTATATACTTGGTCAAATCTGGATTTGTTTTCTTTAGTGTCATTTCCACTTCCTTATTAAGTACCTCAGGGATTGTGATGTTAAGGTTCAAGTAGGGTGGTTCCACTATCCTTGATGGAAAAGTAACATTGTTAAAATGGCTCTTGCAAATCTTTTCCATTTTTCTTTTGTTTGTAGTCCTCCTTCCATTTTCATCCCTCAATACTCAAGGGATAACTTGGCTTAGTTAGATCTCTTGCCAAGCTTTTGTTAAATTAGTTTTACCCTCCATTGCTTCTCTCTGCTTTATGAAATTATACTGCTCATAATCATCCATCATCCTCTTTATAAAATTTTATAGACCAAGTTTATATTTCTAACCCAATGTTGACCCAGAAGGCAAAAAAAAAATCAGTCAAAGTTGCCCAGAGGGAAATGTAAGCTTGACCTCAGGGAAAAATTTCCTAACAGAGCTATCCAAGAGTGGAATGGCCTTCTTTAGAAAGTAGCAGGTCACCCTTCATGGGAGATATACAAACAAGAGGGGGTGACTACTTGTCAGATATGTTGTAAAGGGAATTGTTTTTCAGGTATTGATTGGAGCAAACAGACAATGAGATACCTTTCAATCTTGAAATTCTATGATTCTGAGACCTCCCCATGTGGGAAAATAACTTGAGATTGTTAGAGAGGCAACATACCCTATAAATTACTTGGGACCAAAGTGCCACCCTGAAGTTGAGGCTCCCCTAAGGCCTCATGATTTATAGAGATTTGACTCTTTTCCCTGGACCTACATATACTTCATATGCCTCACAGTACCAGAGAAGGACAAGGCTTGGGTTTTCTCCTCTTCATCTCTTCCTCTTTCCTTCTGAGTTCAGGTTACTACAGCACCTAGGTTGAACTAGGCCCATTTCTTGGTACCAGATGTCCCTGGCTACTTCACTGTTGACACTCAGCTCTTCTAGATTGAGTTCTTGAAGCACTCATTTGGTTCAGGAGCAACTTGATTTGGTCTAAGAACTTCCTGTGGACTTTCTGTTACCATTCTGCCCAGTATTTCCTTGCTCCTACCTGGCATTCAATGACTCCATATGCTTTTCCCCATACTCTGTCCCCCATCTGCTTCCTCAGGTAAATGTCCTAGCTCTTTTAGAAAGTACCTGTTCAGGCCAACATACTTCAGGGCCAGTCAACCCATTTCTGTTTATTTTGAAAGGAGTAGAACCTTAAGAAGTTGGAACAAAGGAGCCTCATCAGGGGCCTCTGGGTCAAAATGGAGTTAGAAATATAAACTAGTCTGTGAAATTTTATAAAGTAGATGATGGATAGTTATAAATAGTAGAATTTTGTAAAGCAGAGAGAAGCAGTGGAGGGTAGAACTCATTTAATGAAGGCTTGGCAAGAGATCTAAGGAAGCAAAGTCATCCCTTGAGCATTGATGGATGAAAATGGAAGGAGGAATACAAGCCAAAGAAAAATCTAAAATATTTTCAAAAGCCATTTTAACAATGTTATTTTTCCACCAAGGATAGTGGAACCACCCTACTTAGACTTTCACATCACAGTGCCTCATCAACCAGCTGTGAAGACTTCCTTAAGTACTCTATACCAGAGGTGTCAGACATGTGACCCTCAGCCCCATGTGGCAGCCAGAAGCACATTAAAATGTAATTGGGAAATATTTAACAAAATAAACAAAAATATAATAAAACATAGATAACATTCCATTATAAAACTAGGTCAATACAGAGCCCTTAGAGATACTTATGTACAGATTGGGGACCCCAATCTATTTGAGTTTGCCACCACTGCTTGACTATTCTTCTCTACTAAAGGTCCCCAGCCTTCACTCCTAGCCAAATTGAGGTAGCTAAATTTCATCTTTATTTTCCCCACCTCAGGGTACAGGCAGCAAGCCCCCAACAGGATCAGTACCCAACCCACTGAGTCTCTCCAACCACCCCTTCCTCCCCAACTTCCCAGGGGTAGTTTCATGTCATGCAAATTACTGTGAGGTTCTGGGGAGCCTCAAAGTCACACCAAGAACACTGGAGACGGGAAAACTAGTGCTGGGGTCCTCTTTCCCAGAGGTCTGCACATATGAGCATAAGATTTGTCTCGCATGCTATAATTGAAGGTCCCTGTGAGAAGAAATTCTTTTCAAAGTAATTGTATCCCCAGGAATAACACAGTACCTGCCACATAGTATACACTTAAGAAATCCTTGTTGATTGATGAATGCATACTTTGTAAACTTTCTTTCCAGGATCACTGCAGGGCTCCAGAGGAATACGTATACTGAAAATTTGCACCTATAGGTTCACTTCTGGTTTCAACCTAGCATTTTATTTCTGTACCTGAAGCCTGCAGAGTTACCTGGAGAGATTCGCCCATCAAAACAGCATTTCCTACTTCAGAGAATTTAAGACTAATGAGCGTTTCTGGCTTTCTGGAGGTCCCAAGACCAAGGGTTGGTTTTTCTCTAGTGTTGTAGCTGGAGATATGTTTTTCTGGCCATCTCCCAAAGCATAAATGTGAACTCTTTAGAAGGCATAAGAGAGAGAGAGACTGGAAAGCTTCCATAGTCCGAATGCCTAGAGACATAGAATGTAGAAAGGCAAGTACATAAGGAATCCAAAGACTTGGGTTCTAGTACAGTGTTTTATGACAGCGGTTTGGTGCCCAGAGGTTCATCCTCAAAAGCTTAGGTCAGGAAAAGAATGTATTTATCATCGTCCGACCTGGTGTTCTTGCCTCAGCTCTATAACCCCACAATCTCAATTAATTTGGCCAAGATAAATGCTTTTGATAATATGTCAGGTGGAACAGATTTCTCCTCACAAGGGGTTTAGTTTTTAATTTTCTGTATGGGGAAAAAGGCAGCATCAAAGCACAGGATGGCATCTGATGCAGTCCAGTTCATGCTGCAGTGTTAGATTACCTTAATTTACTATAATATTCCTTTTATGAATGTAACCAGCTCCTTGATGCATGGAATCATACCTGCCACATGTACTTAGGTGTGAATTACCTTATCCAATCCTCCTCTTGCCTCAAGGGCCTTGCACCTGTTTCTTTCTGGCTTGATTGAACTATACTCTCCTCTCCCCTACCCCTCCCCATAGGGATAGCTTGGTGTAGCAGAAAAAGTGTGGGATTTAGAGTTTGAAGGACTGTGTTCAATCCAAGTAGTAACTGGTGTGATTCGGAGCAAGTTACTAAGTCTCTGTTTTATTCCTGAAAAATTGAGGGATTGTATTAGAATCACTGGTGTAAAACTCAAACTGAAATGAGGGGGGGTACTAAACCACTCATAAGGATCCCCTGACTTAGAAAACCATATATTAATATTACCCCTATTCTGTTAGATTTTGATTTGTTTTATTAAATATTTCCCAATTATATTTTAATCTAGTTCCTCCCTCACTTAGTGGTCCTTGGGCTGGGTGTTTGATGCCTCTGTACTAAAACACCTTCTATATATGATATAATAATAAAGCTAAAAACAACTGGATGCTTCTGGGGCTGGAGAGTGGAGGATAGGGAAGGAGCCAGTTCAAGTGCTGATTCTGCTACTATCCCAGTGTCTTTGGACTGGTCACCTTCCCTCTCTGGGTCTCAGTTTCCTGATCTGTCAAATCTTTCAAAGATAACTGACAGCAGCTCAGCAACCATAATCCACTGGTTCTTTCAGTACATACAGATAACATCCATCCTTGCCAAGTGACTTGAATCTATGAGAGCTAGGTGCTGTCTTATTATCTTCCTCCTTAACTTTTATTAACTCAACTCCCTTTTCACAATTCGTATTCTTTTTTCCATCCATAGGTCATTCTCTTTGGCAAAGAAAACAGAAGCAAAGAAGTGAGTGGTTCTGCCTAATGCTCCTGTCAATTGCAATTATCCTAGCCACCTTGAGGAGTGGTCCTGTTCCTTCTCTGATGCTCTTCATTTCCCCAAAATAGTTTCAACAACAGCAGCAGCAGCAGCAACAACAAACAACAAACAACAACTTGTTTTCTTTAAGTTTCCTTACCAGCTGCAGATCAGTCTCTGGTTTAGCCACTCTTACAGGACCATGTTAGCTTTTAGAATTCAGCTTGCATTATCTGCCCTCACCGCCATCTGACGGACATTTATAAAAACCTTTTTAATAGGTTCCCTGTGCATCCACATCTATTACTTTAGACCAGAGGTTATGGACCTTCTTTCTTGTCGTGGATTCTATCGTTGACCACCTTTCTTTTCAATATAGTTTTTTAAATAAATTCATGGGCTTCAGATTATGCATCTCTGCTTTATGGGAAAAGGTGGAAAAACCCCCATTTTCCCTCTTTATCAGGATTGTTTTCCTCTAAATCTCCAGAATTTTGTTCTTGGGAGTTTCCTGAACCTCCTCGGTTGACTTCTGCCATAACACTTTATCTTTTGGCATCCTACCTATTCTGTCTTTGAACTCTTTAAAATCTGCTCCCCAAATCTAGAGCATACGTTAGGCTATCCCCAGTTTTCCTCTCCTCTATAACAAATTCTAAGATGAAGTAGTCACTTCTGTACATACTCCCCTCCCAAGCTTCCCAGCAAGCTATTTCTCCCTGTTGGTAAAAATCAGACCCAGAATAGAATGTCTCTTTTTTGGTAATTCTATCCTTTAGAGGACAAAATGATCACTCAATCATGTCAAGAAATTACTATATGCTCTGCATTTGGCAGAGCGCTCCAATAGATATTCACAGAGTCCTCATCATGATTAAATCATGACTCTGTGACAGGTGCGTGATATTTCCTGTGTGATGTTTCCATTTCCTCCTTCTATCCAGGTGATCTGTAGTGTACTTTGATGAGAATCTCATTTCTCTTTCTACGTCTCTTGATGTTTACCCAAATACTCTCCACCATGCTTCCCACCATGCTTGCCAAATGAGTAAATCTTTTAAATATACAATATTCACATTCACAGTACCCCGTTTTACTCATCTGCTTTCTTTCCAATAAGGGTATACTCTTCCAGAGCTATATTGGACTCACAGGGCTCATCCTACCAAGGCTCGGTGATATGATATCAAATTTGTCTTCTTGGGGTAGAATCTGCAGTCCATCTTGTCTAGTGGCTGTACTTTGTGTATTCGATTTGTATATAGACATCCAAAGTCATGGCTTTTATTAGTGTCTCCTTATATTTTGTCTTCTGTCGACTTCTGGGCAAATCTACTACTATTCATCTCCTTATTCTTCGTGGCACCTAGCTTGGTGGGTATACACAGGTTATTTTATCTCTCTACCTTCCCTTTCAGCTTAAAACTCTTTTGATTAGATTTGCAAGACACCAGGAAATAGCTGAGCTTGTACAATTGACAAGTGGGAAAGAGATCTTGCTGAGACATTCATTCATTCATTCAATATAAATCAAGACCCTGCAAGGCACTGTATTAGGTGCTAATGTACTTTGCCTGTGGCCCAGAATTTAGACTTACCCATTAAGAAGAAGAGAGAGAGAATGATCAGAAGGGGGAAAAACCTCAACGGATTCCTAAAAATGGAAGGATAAGCTCCTGAGACTGCCTGTCTTTGTGGTGATGGGATATAGAAAAGAGGAGAAAAGAGGCTAGTTATCCACACAGGAGAAAGAAAACCAGATGGATGAAGAATGCATATTGTCTCCAATGGGGGAAAATTCATCACCTTCGAATGCAATCCATTCCACTGTGTGTTTGCTCTTCTTGTTAGGAAGTTCTTTTTCTTCCCTCACGTTAAAATGTCTCTGGTCTAAATCTGCCTCTCTGTAACTCCTGCCTATTGCTCCCGCATCTACCTTCTAGGGCCAAGCAGAACAAATCTTCCTTTCCCAGAGGCCATCCCTTCAAATACTTGAAAACAGCTAGTATGTCTTCTGACCCACTCACCTACCTACCACCGAGTCTCCCTTCTCCAGCTTTCTTTTCCTTAAGCTGATCTTTGTTTAGTGACCACAATGGTCACCCTCCCCTGGAATATCTGTAGCACACAATGGTCTTCCTAAAATGGTAGACCCAGAAGGGAACTTAGAGATCATCTAGTCCAACCCCTCCTATTTTATAGCTGAGGAAACTGAGGCCCAATGAAGGGGAAAGAGGCATAGGGAATAGACCTGTGATTTCATTGGTATAGGGAACTGTCAGATAAGTAAATTCCCTCTATGAATGCAGGTCAGCACCTCTGCAACTTACAGTCTTAGAGAGTAGCTTAGAGTATTCAAAAATGACTTTTCCAAGGGCACACACCAGTATGTCCATAGGCAGCAATTAAACCTAGGCATCCACGTTTCCAAAGCCAGATCTTTGCCCTTCACACCACAGTTCCTTTTATCCTGTCCAAAGTCTCACAAGTAGTAACTTCTGAGGTAGGATTCAATCCCAAAGTCCTTTGCCTCCAAATCTAGTGCTCTTCCCCCATATGAAAGTACCTCCTTCCTGGTACCTTGGCTACTGCTTCCCCCAAATGGCCTCTCCTTTTTTGACCCTCTTCCCCATTCACTGGCAGTGGCTGGAGATGTAACCAGCCTGAGAAAAAGGAAGGCAACTCAGAAAGCAAAGGAAAGCAACAAGATTTGTTTTTTTTTTTCCAAACAGCACCATTCTGAATAGCCTCTCTGTATCTCAAGTCATACTTGTTAATAGTGAACGTTTGGAAACTAATTTTAAAATAACTGAGCAAAGTGGAGCATCTTCCGGATGACTTCTCACTGGAGATAATAGCACCCATTCTCTCTGTAGCAAACCGTTGGTCATTTTCACAATCTTTCTTGTTGTTTCTTTAAAGGTCAAGGGACAATTCTCTTGGCATTTAAGCTTAACAATTGCTGCAATCCAGAGTGAAAGAGACATAGTCAGAAACAGAAGGTCTCATTTGTAGTTTCTATCAGTGGCAGATTTCAATTTGAAAGACAAAGGTAACTTTCATTTTCCCCCCTTAATGAAATTTGCCTTGGTTACCCCAGGATTTACAACATACTACAATCCCAAGAATTTGGCTCTTCTTGCCCTATTCCACCCCATCACACCCACACACCCACACACACGTGTGAGCACACGCGCACACACCCACGTAAACATATCAGCATCTCACTGACTTCTTGTCTGGGAAACTAAATAAATAAGAATCCAGTGCTTAGTATCCAATCAAAGTAAATACTGTAAAGAATAGTAGTGAATGACAGAAGCTACGATACCATCCTGTATTCACACAATTGTAAATTACTGGAAGCCACATGCTATGCAAGAAGGTAAGCATCGTAAATGGGAGACACCATTAGGATAGGAATCAGAACCAAAGTTCAGGTACCAGCTCTGTGACCTAGAATAAGGCATTCAACCTCTCTAGGTTTTAGTTTTCTCATTTTTAAGACAAAAGAGTTAGGCTAGTCTCTAAGTTATCATATTATCCATGAATGTTCCTGCTAGTTCTGCCATATTATATTCTAACATTCTATGCTCTGAATTTATCTTCTAGTCATGAAATGAACTATTCTGTATTCTAAGGTCAATTTCAGCACTGGCATTCTATGTTATAAGGTCCTTCCCAATTCCACCATGCTTTGTTCTTAGGTCAATTCAATAGAATGTCAGACGAGAGAGGAACCTTAAACATTATGAGTTCTAAGGTCCCTTCTAGCTCTAGATTTTGCTTGGGTGCATATTTGTCTTGGGAAGAAATTGACATATCAAATATTAGAGGTGGAAGGAAGAAAGGCAGGAAAGAGGGAAGGCAGGAAACAAACAAATGAACATTTAGTAAACACTATGTGCCAGGTACTAAATACTTTACAAATATTATCTCATTTGATGTTCACAATTCTGAAAGGCAGGTACTATTATTATATCTATTTTACAGTAGATGAAATTGAGGCCCAGAGAGGATACATGACTTGCCCAGGGTGACAAAGCTAGTGTCTGAGAAGGAATTTAAATTAAAGTATTCTTGACGCCAAGTCTAGCACCCTATCTACTGCTCCACCTAGCTACTCTAGGTACCTCAAAGATACTGGAGTGGTTTACCATTTCCTTCTCCGGTTCATTTTACAGACGAGGAACTGGGGCCAACAGAGTAAAGTGACTTGCCCAGGGTCACACAGCTAGTTAGTGTCTGAAGCCAGATTTGAATTCAGGAAGATGAGCTTTCCTGCCTCCAGGACCCATGCTCTATCCACTGCAGTGCCACCTAGCCATTCTAGGAAGAGATCTTAGAGACCATTTGGTCCAACCACTTTATTTCACAGAGGAGGATTCTGAGGCTCAGGGACCTTACGTGATTTGCCCCAAAGTACACAGGTAGTGTAGAGACAATATTTGAATCCAGGTCCTCAGCCTACAAATCTAGTAAGCTTTCCATTACCCAATCGTCCTGTTTTACAGATGAGAAAACTAAGAAACAGAGAGATAATATGATTTTCCCAAGGTCACAGAGTAAGTTAGCTATAGAACTGAGACCAGAAGCCAAGGCTCCTAATTTCCTACACAGAGTTTTGTTTTGATTTATTTTGTTTCTGCTACAGCCTTGCCACTGAAATAATTCTAGATCCCATAGAAGCTTAGAGTTGGAAGAGTCCTTGGAAGTTATCTGGTCCAGCCTCTTCACAAATGGATAGTATGTTGGACTTGCAGTCAGGAGGACCTGTGTTCAAATTCTGCCTCTGTGACTATGGGAAAGTCATTTAACCACTGATTTTCAGTTTTTCCTTATCTGTAAAACAAAATAATAATAATACCTATGATCTCTACCTCA
This sequence comes from Trichosurus vulpecula, assembly GCF_011100635.1. Classification (NCBI taxonomy): domain Eukaryota; kingdom Metazoa; phylum Chordata; class Mammalia; order Diprotodontia; family Phalangeridae; genus Trichosurus; species Trichosurus vulpecula. Next base: position 46,590,375 of record NC_050582.1, on the reverse strand, counting down.
TGGAGTTGCTATAAGGCTACAAAGTGATAGGGTGATGTTAGAGTGCCTTTAAAGCGTTATAAAATGCCGGTTATTATTATAGAGGAATGTGCTTTATCCAAGGTCACTCAAGGTTAGAAAGAAAGCCTGGATTTGTGTATTCAACTGACTTCCAGTTCTTTGCCCCACTCCTACATCAGCCACCCACTACACCTTGACTTGCTCAAGCCATTTAACAATGGGAAGGAGACTCCAAACTCAAATTTCAGACCTCTAGGTTCCCTCCAATAGTCCCCATGCCCTCTGGAAGACAATCAGATCTCACCTACAAGAGGACTGGTTAATATCTCCTGCTTCCAAAAATGGAATTGGAGGCTTGAAAATGTAAATTGGTTACTTAATTCACTCTAAATCAATGTCTTTGTTGATAATGCCTCTGTCAATGGAAGTATCAGGAATCCAGCTGAGCACTGGTGCGGAGCCCCTCAGTCATTCATTGTCTCAGGCTGTCCTTGGGACAGGAACGAGAAGAGACCATTTTCAATCAGGCCTCAGCTGTCCTGGCCTTTTTTCCCCACACACATTTTAAAATGTACTTAGGATGACCTCCCTCCAAGGGACAAATAGGGAGGAAAGTTTTCCAAAGAGACCGACCAAAAAGCATGGCATCCATCTGGAATCCACAGTTAATGTATTAAATAGAAAGTCTTTGGGGGGCTCAAGGTATGCTTAAAAATCTGTGGTGGGTTTTGATGAAGTCTTAAAGTATTGAATAGGTGCCCTGTGGGCTTGGGCTTGTCAGCAAGGAATGGGAAATCACTTCTCACAATAGGCTATCTTTTTAGAGACTCTGATAAGTGGGTTATAGACATTGCTCTACAATCGAATGGCTCAACTCATAGAGACTCGATCATTCGGCTACCGTTTATTAAGTACCTACTATGTGCTAGATGCTGGCAACACGAAGACAAATGAAATAGTCTCTATCCTAATGGGGCTTTCATTTTAGAGGAGAGGGGCAACTACACACACAAATGTATGTAAATCCTGACTATAGACAAAGTAAGGACAGAATAGAAACTAGGCTTGTGACTTCAATGCCTTAGGGAGATCCTCGAGAAAATTCCTCTACCAAATGGATAAGTTCCCTGCAACTGACAGTCTTAGAGAGTTGTCCAAAACAGGGCTGTCCAAAATGCAGCCCGCAGGGCCACATGTGGCCCAAAGTGTGATTTATGCGGCCCGCCTACAAGCATAGAAATTTACATGAATGCTTTAGTAAAGGAAGCCTAGGTAACACAGAGTTCTGACTAAAATGGCAAATCAGAATATATTATATATTGTTTCAATAAAAACCTAAGGTTGGACAGCCCTGGGCTAAAATACTATTACTGCTGTCACTAGTATTGTCATGATCATTATTATTATTTGACGAGACCCACAATTTTATTGGTGCCAGGAATTCCTGATGGGCAAGTTGCCCTTACCAACACACCTAGGCAACTGGTCTACAACTTCCAGTATTGGACATTTGTCTGGGGCACTGTGGCTTCCCCATGGTCAAACAGCCAGTATATGTAAGAGACAGAGATCTGGAGCCTAGACATTCTCGACTCCAGGGCCTGCTCTCCAATCCCTGTGCTATGCTGCTATTATGATTACTTTGTACTATATCTTGTATTATATTTTACTAATGTGTATGACCTTGGGTAAGTCCCTTCCCCTCTTGAGTCTCAGTTTCCTTTTCTGAAAATGAGGGAGTTGGCCTAGACGGCTTCTGAGGTCACTTCCAGAGATACATCGATGATCCTATGATGCTCTGTAGCTTTTATTAGAGTGTTAGTGGCATCTCTGAAAGAGCACTAGACTTGGAGTTGGGAAGACCTGAATTCAAATTCTGCCTCTCACAATTACTGTGTGACCCTGAGCAGGTCACTTCACTTCTGTCAGCCTCAGCTTACAGCCTCTGTAAAAGGGGAATAGTAATAGCATCTACCTCCCAGGGGTATTTTCAGTATTAACTGAGATAACACATGTCAAGCATTTTAGAAACTTGCAACATGCTATAGAAATGTTAGCTATTATGAGTATTTGCATTCTCTCCTGTTATGCTGTAAGCTTCTTGAAGGCAAGGGCCACATCTTGTTCATCTGTGTATCATCCCCTATGTTTAGCACAGGGTCTTGGGCAGAAATCCTCATTGCCATGCCCAGAGTTGGGGGGCACATAGGTCAGCACACTTGATGAATTATTTTCAAGGGCAGAAAAGATTCTTAGCCAGTGGAGTTTAATGTCACAGAAGCACCATTAGTTTGGAGATGTTTTACCTCTGAAAAATCAAGTCATTTACATTCTCCTGGTGAAAATGGATTCTGCTTTACTAGCTTCATGGAGGCAGCCTCTTTTTTCTATTATGCAGTAGAGCTGCCATCATCTGCTGGGTCACCTTGAGAAGGGAAAAACAGCCCATAGCCTAGATATGCTATCTAAGTCCCTTGTGGCCAGAAGCCATGAGTTCCAAGAAGCAGTTTCGGGCTGGACAGCTTGGAAAGAAATAGAAGTTTTATAAGTTTCTTTGACAAATCCATTTCAGAATATCTTGTTTTGAGCTGGGGAACAGAGAAGTAGGAAGCTAGTCGCAGGGCTGGCCACTCAATTAGCTGGCTATGTTTTGGGCCCTACTTAGAAAATAGCCTATTTGCAAATAGGCTAACGCATTGGAAAAAGAACTTGGAAGAGCTCAATGCAGTCCTTCACCAATGAAAATAATAATTAAACTTTACTCAGTTAACAGGAAATTTCCGAAATGAAAATATCAAAAAGTCACTTTGAGTAAAAAACTCCAACAGTGAGACTTTTATTCCCTTCCCTTCCCTTCTGCTTTGGAATTCACATAACTGGGTTTTTAATTAGCTTCCTTTAAAAATAACTTAGATTCCAATTTTCCTCTTCAGTTGGCTAGGTGCCATCTGCCAATTTTGAAATGGGCCAATTTCTGCATATGGGTTATGGTAGACGGATATTTTTCAAGTAGCCACTCACGCCAAGCAAGCTGTAAAGGGTGCCAATATCATTTTGATCCCTTCCTAATGGAAGGGGGTGTGACAGGAAAACATTCTATAAGCTGGCTACATTTTAATAATACTCCATAAGGCTGCCACACACACACATGTTTGACCCATATGCCACTTTCCCTTTTAGGAATTGTGTTAGAATATAATCTCATTTGTACCCATTTGCATTCAAATCTGTCATTGCTCTTCGGGACATGAATATTAGGTTTCTGGTATCCCCCACCCCCAGGCATTCTCCGTCAGAAATGGAAACCTGGAAGCAAAGTTCAGCTGCCCACATCTTGGCTCAAACTATATTAGTTAACACTGTATATGGGTACTAGAACCAGGCCACAAGCCTCTGTCTCCCACCATCTAACCACAAATACACACTCACGCACATGTGCCACTCCAAAACAGTACAATGACCATTCAGGGAAAGGAGCTTTAGGTACAGGGTGCCCAGCCTCTGGCTTCACCTGCATTACTGACTCTCTACTCTCATGCCACACCATGAGACCAAGGGCTTAGAGCTACCATAGACTCTCAGTCACTCTCTGTTCTCATACTAAAATGGACACTCAAGATACATACTCACAGTCATTGCTGCCACACTCACAGCCCCCAGCCTAGGTTCTCATTACCCTAATGTCATATACATCTGTCCTCAATGTACCTTGAAGAAGTTTAATCATTTGCTCCCTATTGCCACCTCCCCCCACCCTGCAGAATGACAAAAGGTGAGGAGGAAAACATCTCACCCAGGTGCAAACATCTGCACCTGCTTCTGCATTCCCAACTGCATGGGTTGGCCTCCCTACCCAATAGTGCAAGACTCTTCCCATGACACCCATTGAGGCCAACAGGTCTGGACTAACTCCATAGGCAGCCAGCACTCTGGCAGGCAGGCAGGCACACTAAAGTACTCACTCTGGGTTTCTGCCACCCCTTACCATACTCCCATACCATACTCCCATAGACAAACTTCTCTTGTCCTGGTTCTCCCTCAAGATACCCTGCTCGAGGCCATGGTAGGGAGGTTATTTCTGTAAAACAAAAGATGAAAACCCCAGGTGAGGCCTGGAAGTTTCCATCATGCCACCCCATGAGAATTTCCTTAGGGGCTGGGGTTGGGCTTAGGGAGCTTCTGAAGGTTATCTCCGTCTCTCTTCCTCAGGGGACTGGTTCATTCAGTGCAAAGGTGGCATCCTGAGTGTTGGCCAAACCCACTTGTACTGATGCAGTCCACTGAACACCGTGCACATCAGAAAGCTGATGAAGCCAGCAGCTCAGGGCCCTCGGTGACCACTGTCCACAAGGCTGCTGATTTCCACTGGATTTCATTTATCTTTACAATAAGAGTTGTTTACTTTAGTTTCTTATGTAGTTACTACTTTGCGCTAGAGTACTGATTGACTGGCCTGACAGGCAAGGCCATGCTACGCACTTGTAGTTAAATCAGATTGTGTTGATTCCACTTTATATTCAATGGCCTTGGGCTTTCTCAATCAACTCTCTCAAGCAAAGGTCTGGTTCTCTTGTTTGATTCTGATGAATTCTGTCTGCTAACATTAACCACAGAGAGGCTGAGGAAAGAAAGGTACACTAATACCCTGTTGGTGGAGCTGTAGCTTGTTTCTACAATTCTGAAAAAATAAAGTCTCTTTTGACTCAGAGAGCCTACTGCTAAGATCAGATAGAAAAATCCTATAAATACCAAAAGAGTCATTGTAGCACTTTTCATGGAAATAAACAATTTGATACAAAGTAGGCCCTTATAGATTGGGAAAAGGGTAAATACATTATGGTATAAGAAATTCCTTCCCTTCTTTACAGAGGTGAGAACCTATGGGTGTGGAACATTACATTTACTGTCAGACTTGGTTGATATGTTGGCTAGGTTTGCTGAACTGCTTTTTTCCTTCTCTCTACTATTTGGTTACTGTGGCAAAGGTAGTTCACTGAGTAGGAAAGGTGAGGAGAGATGTATTCGCAGTTTCTTCTGCTGTAAAATGAAGAAATTAAACTAGATGACCTCTAAAAGGGCCTTCCAGTTGCATATCTATGTTTCTATGATGCTACTTTATTTGAAAATGAAGGTGATGTAAAAAGGCACATGAGGGAGAAAACCAAAGTTCTTTCTCCAAGCCTGTGTTACCAGAGCTCAGGGCAGCTCGTGGCCCAGATCACTTACTTCAGATAACTATATCACCCTGGTCTTCATAAGGAGTGGGGGGACAGAGGCAGCCTGAGGGCCCTCTCCCTTTAAGGAGTGTCACATGGGGAGAGTTTCCCCTCAGATGTGAGTGCAGAAAAATCCCCTAATGATTCTCAGGGAGACAATTTTAATGACGCATACAGTTCCCGCTATGCAGCTAATGGAAAAAAGACGTAGATCCTCTATGCTCCAGTCCTCCTGGAAGCAGGTCCTCTGTGTTTTGCAGGTTACTCCATCTTAGTTGGTCTAGGTATGCCTTAGGAAGGTTCTTTTGCCTCTCTCAGACTCAGTTTCCTTCTCTGTAAAATGTAGAGGTTGTCCTAGACTCCAAGGAACCTACCAACTCTAAATCTACAATCCTCCCTTCCAACACTAAACCTATGATCCTATGCTGTTCCCCCCCAACAGTTACTTTCCCTCAAGGAACATGAAATCAACCACCATTTATTTGACTGATTGAACATGAATTTTTTTTAGAAAAACACCTCCTGGGCACCCCCTTAGAGACCCACAGAGAGTTTTCAATTGAGGAATGGAACCCAGGGTACCCCCAAACTCCCACAGATGTGTCAGCTCACCATGTTGGAAACCATTCCTGACTCCCACCTGCATTTTAACTGTTGCAGCCAAATGACACCATCCAGTTTCACTCACTACTGGCTTCCCACCTCTGAAGCTCACATCATGGGGGTTTCTATCCTTTACTAGGACTCCCTGGCTTCTCTCCTGGGTCTCTGTGGTTCTGTTCTGTTCCCCTCACTCACCTCTATCACTCTGGAGTCTGAATGCCCTGCAACACAGCTCAGAGATGTTGATGGTGGAGGAACTTCCCTAAATGTTTGCTTGCTTGCTTCCTTCCTCCCTCCCTCCCTCCTTCTCTCCAATTATACCTAGAAGTATGAGTGAAAGTGTTAAATTGAAAGGAGGCATTTCTTACCCCAAACAGTGAAATCAGTAAGAACTACATATGACTTGAAAAGGAAAAAGGGACGATAATGCCCTAACAAGTGGTCCTCAAAGATCTGTAGAGAACCTAAGTCACCAGGGGTGACACAAGGCAGCAGCACACTCCTGGCCTGGACTGGGCTGCCCAGTGGAGTGGGGTATGCAGCCCATCACCTTTCCTGGGACACCTGCCACAGGGAAGCAGAGTCTCACTGCCCAGACTTTTCTCTTCATTGATGGGGGTATTAGGGGAGGGTGGGTGGGGACCAGGGTCTCAAGGGTGCCCAAGGAGAGCAGGGAGTCTTTGGAGTGGCAATCAGTCCTCTTGGAGCCTGCTGTGCAAATGCAGCTGTCAGAGAGACCTATGCTTGTTGTTTTTTTTTTCTGCCAAGGGACTCCTAGGGAGGGGGAAAAAATAGGACACAGTGTGAATGAATGAATCAGAATTAGTGCTCCACAGGTGGTGGAAAACTCATTAAATCACAAGCTTTACCACCCAGAGGACTCCGGATCTAACTGGCATCTCCTTGTCCCCACATAGATGCCTCACAAATCAAGGAGAGCAGTCTCTGCCAGCCCCTCCCTGCCCCTCATTCAGTCACTTGTGCCAGTGCCCTTAAACTTTCCAAGCCAAATGCCAAGGAAAGGTTGAGGATAATTAATTCCTTGTTGGGCCCCACAGCCCGACACTCATTTGTTGGCTTCCAGGACTCTTTTAACTGTATCGAATATTTACTGGCTGATGAGAGGATTGACTTCCATGCTGGAACCTTGCTGTACTGGGCAGTGGAATTCACTGGTTGGATTCTCCCACCCTCAGTGAAACCAGAGAGATCTCAGGCCAGTAAGGAACAGGAGCCAGCGCTGCTCACTTCACGGGATTCCAGTCTCTGGATACGTATGTGGCCCCAGTCTTGTCATTTTGGAAAGGAGAAAACCATGGTACTTGCCAGTTCCCAGGATAAATAGGAGAGCTAGGCCTTCAAGAACTCCCAAATGATATACCTACACATTAGTCTCCACCATGCTTTACTCCCCCCATCAAGCCTCATCACCACAAAAGCAAACACTATTAATCTCGGGTTTTTTGTTTCAACAAAGACATTTGCCATTACAAAGATTCTTTGCTACCTGCTACGTGGATTCCACTGATATACATGCTCCCTCTATTAGTCCAAAATGAAACCCATCCATGCTTTTTCTGATGCAGTTCATATTTATATTCCCTGCTCCCATAAGTCCTGACCTATATGTCTTGCCATTGGACCCATGTGACTCTGGAGAACATAGTGAGGCTGATGACCTTGCACAGCCCTATCTCACTTAAATTCACTTCACTTGCAAGTCAAGACATCACCCTCCTGATGTCATTGGTCCTCTGCCGGAACAAAGGACGAACAACCAGAAGTCTCCATAGCCTTGAAATGAGAGCAACTTGAATTTGATTCCCAATTGTGACCCACACTGTCTGTGTGATTCTGGGCAAGTCAACTAAGTTTTCAGCACCCTAGGCAACTCTCTAAGACAATATCTGAAGTTTCAGTGAAAGGGCCAGTGCATGGTGAGGAGTTTCCTCATTTGGAACCAATGAATTCCCAGGTTTGATCCCTAGCTGTTGACAATCTAGACAATGTACAGGAAACCTTCCTTTGGGCCTTTAAATATTTGTGGGTAAGAGGGGAATGTTGGAGCTGTTCATCTGGAACCTATCACATTCACTCCACCACCACCTTCTCTTCCATAGGCAGGTGTCTCAGCTTCTGCTATACCTTTGACGATGCAGTTTATGCCATGGCACACATGTGAGTAAGCATTGGTACTGACTGCACTGTAGCCTACTCTTCCCACTTCTATTCCTGCTAAAGAGATTGGGAAAAAAACAACGCAAAATAGAGAAATAGAAAAGAAAAACCAGCCCTGAAATCAGAAATGAGAGCATATATTTGCACCTCTAAAATAAAAAGCCTATAAAGGATTGGGATTATTTTAAGCTTTAAAAAACTCAACAACAGAAAGATCATCTGCCCTCCACTATTTGGTGCTAATTTGAGCCTTACGGAGTTTGGAGCCCTTGGAATAGTAAACGTCGGGGAAAAACATTGTTTATGATGGAAACAAAGACAGCCCCTTTACAACAACATTGCTAACAGGCCTCTAGTTTTGCAGAGAGATAAACAGCAACACTGACAAAGACAAATGGGAGATTTCTCTGGAGACTGGAGAGTTCACCTGGGCCACTGCTTGGAGATTTGCAAAGAAGAAAGCCATTTAGGAACCTTCCTAGTAGGGTGGAGGGGACTTCCCATCATGGTGACCTCTCAGGGCTTTTGGGCCCTTGCCTTCCCTTCGTCCCCCAGACCACTTTCCAGCACCTCCCCACTTCCAGCTCCTGCAGATGAGCCCAAAGAGGTGGAAAATTGAATGCTCATTCTCAACAGTTAGAGGATGGGTATGTTTAGATCCCAATGCCTCTATTCCGCCCTATCCCACCTCCATTTTATAGAACCCTCTCAAATAAAAGAATTTGGGGCAGCTAGGTGGTGCAGTGAGTAGAGCACTGGCCATGGAGTCAGGAGGACTTGAGTTCAAATCTGGCCTCAGACACTTGACACACTTTCTAGCTGTGTGACCTTGGTCAAGTCACTTAACCCCAATTGCCCTGCCTTCCCCCCTCCAAAAATAAAAAAAATTTTAAAAAGGATCAGTTCAGAACAAAATTGTCTTTTTCTCAAAGTCTTTTCTCAAAGCAAATTCCCCTGAAAGTGAAAAGGTTCTCTCTTCCATATTATTTGTGGACAATCACTGATCAGTCATCCTTGGCAGCTGGTAGGAAATCTTAGTGCAAACTGAAGGTGCCTGTTGATTAACAGAACCAGAATGAGACCACACTATAACTAGGGCAAATTCCGATGGAGGGATCCCTGGGAGCCACATAGTAGCGCACAGGACAGTTCCATCTTGCTAGAAAAGTACAGCCTGTGCCTCAGAGAGGTCATGCCCTCCACCCTGTGGGGTTGAAGGAGAAGGGCAGGCCCTTGGAAAGGTGGGGTATGTTGATGGAACCCTGGAAATGGGAGCAGTTGCAACCTGTGCAATCAGAGGAGCACAGAGAAGGGTGAAGGGTCTGCCATGGAGGAAGCATAACCTCCCAAATATTGGCTCCTGGGAGAAGATCCCCTCTTATCTTGGGCTGACTCAACAGTTAGGAGTTACTGTTTGATCACTCAAGCATTTTAGGAGCTGAAGCCAATAAGGAGGAGGCAGTATGGTACAGGAGGATGTACATAGACTTCAGAGCCTGATAGCCTGGATTCCAATCTTTTTCTGTTACTTCCTATCTATGTGAATTTGGGCATAACCCTTCCACTGCCTGACCCACAGAAGAATGGAGAGGTTATGGTAGGTAATCTCTAAGATCCTTCTCTGCTCTAAAAGTATGATCTTATTGTCATTCCCAAGTTTTATTGGAGCAGAAACTCTCATTTAACCAGTTTGTGTAGAAGTGGTAAGTTCAAAGAGCCAGAGTAGCTATTTCCCCAACCCAACTCCAGGTCTACACACAAGTAATTTCTGTTCATAAAAATGGCCATAAGTCACTGAATGAATGTTAAATGGAGAGAGAGAAACAGAGATAGACACAGACAGAGACACAGAGAGACAGAGACATGGACAGAGAAAAGGAAGGAAGAAAAGAAGGGAGGAAGGAAGGAAGGAAGGAAGGAAGGAAGGAAGGAAGGAAGGAAGGAAGGAAGAAAGAAAGAAAGAAAGAAAGAAAGAAAGAAAGAAAGAAAGAAAGAAAGAAAGAAAGAAAGAAAGAAAGAAAGAAAGGAAAGCTGAGTTTGAATGCCAACTGAGACATTCCAGCTGTGTGACCACGGCTAAGCTACTTGACCTCTCTGGGACTCAGTTTCTTCCTCTGCAAATGAAGATGGTTATATTTCTACTACCTGCCTCACCTAATATGGGAAGCAAAGTTCTCTGCAAATCTTTGGTAGGTGGGAAATGGGAGCTATTGTTACCTGACTCACCAAAGAAAGATTTGATCGTTTGATCCAGTTTCACTGTTAAGTATTTTATTGGATTCCAATTCATTGCAAATGGGCTCTCAGGTAAGAAGAGGTAATTATCCAGAATGTCTGAGTGTCCCATTATTCTTCATACATGGCAGTAGGCTGGATGAACTTTGTATCCCCTTGTCTCCTACCTCCCTCCCCTTCACTTTGTCTGCTTTGCTCTCTTCCTACCTCCCTGACCAGCCGACTCCTAGAAGTCTTCCTTTCTTAGAACAGTGATACGGCTTAGATTAGAATAAGAAAACATGCCAGGATCCTGATTCAGATGTCACTTCTTTCAGGACTTCTTCCCTGACCCCTTAAAAGCATTACCAAGCTCAGATCTCAATTCTGTCATGTTTTACCTGGAATCAAAGGCCCAAGTTTTAAATCTGGGCTTTGCTATAGAAAAGCAGTGTTGCATAATGGATAGGGCTCTGGACTTGGACTCAGAAGGATCTGGGTGGGAATTCCCCCCTCACCCATGTATTTACTAACTCTGTAACCCTGTGCCAGTCGTTTAACTTTTCTCAGCCTTTGTTTCTACATCTGTAAAACTGGGATAATAATAGCAGCCACCTCACAGAATTTTATAAGGATCCAATGAGATTCTGTATGCAAAACTACAATGCTATAGAAATGTAAGCTGTCATTAATTGGTATTCATATGACCTTGGGCAAGTTATTTCACCTTTCTGGGACTCAGTTACTACATCTGTGAAATGAGAGTTTGGGTCTTGATGAGAACTAAAGATTTTTCCAGCTCCAAATGAATGCCAGTGATCTTAGCTATATGAGCTTAAATAAGATATTTCCCTCTCTGGGCCATGGTTTCTTCTTTTATTTTAAAATAAAGGTGTTGGATTAGATGTTTTTTCAAGTTTTTCCTAGCTCTAAAGCCTATGGTGTCCCTCCATCCTATGAACAGAGCACCTTGGTCTTACCTCCTTCACACTCATATGATAGTTTGCTTGGACTTAAAAGGATCAATATCATATTTCTTCCCCCCTACCCTGCCATTACATTGTAAGCACCCTAAGGGCCTGAACAATTAGGTCTTTTTATCACTCACAGTACCTAGCATAGTATTTTGTATCTGTTATATGCTTAATAAAAATATTTATTGCATGAATGAATGAGTGGATTTTTTTATCTTGGAGGAGGAGGAAGCCTCTGGACCTAGGATTTGGTCAGTGTGGGGGACTACCTGCTATATATACTCCTTCTGCTGTGATACAAATCAATAACTGCCCTGGAATTTATAATTTTAAGATTTTTTTCTAATCATAAGTAAAAATAATTTTTACCTCTTTTAAGTTTAAAATTCCCTCCCTCCCTTCCTCCCCTCCTTCCTCATTGAGAAGGCAAGTAATTTGAAATTGGTTATACATGTGCAGTCATGTAAAATATGTTTCAATATTAGTCATGCCATGAAAGAAAGAAAACAGACAAAAAACCCTAAGGTAAATAAAGATTTTTTTCAAGTATTCTTCAATCTGCATTCAGACTCCATCAGGTTTTTCTCTGGAGGTGGATAGCACTTTTCATCATAAGTCCTTTGGAATTGTCTTGGATCATTGCATTGCTGAGAATAACTGTCATTCACAATTAATCACTGCACAATGTTACTGTCACTGTGTACAATGTTCTCCTGGTTCTGTTCACTTCATTTTACATCAATTCATGTAAGTCTTCCCAGGTTTTTCTGAAAGCATCCTGCTCATTATTTCTTGTAGCACAGTAGTATTCCATTACAATTGTATACCACAACTTGTCCAGCCATTCTCCAATCAGTGGGCATCCCCTCAGTTTCCAACTCTTGGCCACTACAAAAACAGCTGCTATAAATATTTTGTACCTATAGGTCCTTTTCCTTCTTTTTAGTCTCTGTATGATACAGACCTAGTAGTGGTCTTGCTAGGTCAAAGGGAGTGCATAGTTTGGTAGCCCTTTGGGCTAATTCCAAATTGTTCTGCACTCTGCTATCTGTTTCCATTTTATGGGTGAGTTCATCCCATCCACATTTTCTGTTATGATTACTAACTATATATTTCCCTCAACGCTACTTTTCCCCTGGTTTATCCTTTTCTCTCTCCTTTTATCCTGGCCCTCCTCCAAAATGTTTTGTTTCTGACCTCCTTCCACCCACCCTCCCTTCTATCAGCCCCTTCCTTCTCTTATTCTCCTTCCCTTGTACTTCCTTGTAGGGTAAGATAGATTTCTATGCCCCAAATGAATGTGTATGTTATTCCCTCTTTCAGCCAATTCTGATAAGAGTAAGGTTCAAGCATTGCCCCCCCATTTTCTCCTCCTCTCTAAAAGCTCTTTCATGCCTCTTTTATGTGAGATAATTTACCTCATTCTACCTTTCCCTTCCCCCTTCTCCCAATGCATCCCTCTTTCTTACCCCTTAATTTTATTTTTTTAGATAACATCCCATCATAGTCAACTCACACCCATGCCCTCTGTCTATGTATACTCCTAAATGCCGTAATACTAATAAAGTTCTTAGGTTTTACAAGTATCATCTTCCCATGTAGAAATGTAAACTGTTTAACCTTATTGAATCTTTTATGATTGCTCTTTCCTGTTTACATTTTCATACTTCTCTAGAGACTTGTATTTGAAAGTCAAATTTTCTATTCAGCTCTGGTCTCTTTATCAGGAATCCTTAAAAGTTTTCTATTTCCTTAAATGTACATTTTTCCCCTGAAGGAGTGTACTCAGTTTTGCTGGGTAGATGATTCTTGGTTGTAATCCTAGCTCCTTTGCCCTCTGGAATATCATATTCCAAGCCCTCTGATCCTTTAATGTAGAAGCTGCTAAATCTTGGGTTATCCTGACTATGACCCAATGATATATGAAGTATTTCTTTCTGTATGCTTGCAATATTTTCTCCTTGACCTAGGAGCTCTGGAATTTGGCTATGATATTCCTGGGAATTTTCATTTTGGGATCTCTTTCAGGAGGTGACTGGTAGATTCTTACATTTTCTATTTTACTCTCTGGTTCTAGGATATAAGTTCTCCTTGATTGTTTTCCTGGATAATTTCTTGAAAGATGATGTCTAGGCTCTTTTTTGTTCATGGCTTTCAGGCAGTCCAATAATTCTTAAATTATATCTCCTTTATCTATTTTCCAGGTCAGTTGTTTTTCCTATGAGATGTTTCACATTTTCGTCTTTCTTTCGTTCTTTTGATTTTGTTTTTTTTTTGTTTCCTGATGTTATTGGACTCATTAGCTTCCACTTGCCCAATCCTAATTTTTAAGAAATTATTTTTTCAATGAGCTTTTGTGCCTCCTTTTCCATTTAGGCAATCCTACTTTTTAAGGAGTTCTTTTCTTCAGTGAATTTTTGTGCCTCTTTTACCATTTTGCTTATTCTGTTTTTAAAGGTGTTATTTTCTACAGTATTTTTGTGCCTCCTTTACCAAGCTGTTGACCTTTTCTCGTTATTTTCTTGCATCACTCTCATTTCTTTTCCCAATTTTCTCTCCATCTCTCTTGTTTGATTTTTAAAATTCTTTTTGAGCTCTTTCAGGAATTCTTTTGGGGCCTGATTACAAATCACATTTTTTGAGGTTTTGCATGTAGCTATTTTGACATTGTTATCTTTGTCTGAGTTTGTATTTTGATCTTCCCTGTCACCATAGTAACTTTATATGGTCAGGTTCTTTTTTACTGTTTGCTCATTTTTCTAGCCTATTTCTTGACTTTTAACTTTATGTTAAAGTTGGGGTCTGCTCCTATGGTGGAGAGGTCACTGTCCCAAGCTTCAGGTTTTTTGTGCAGCTGTTTTCAAAGCTAGTTCTGGGAGTTTGTAAATTTTCAGTTCTTCCAAGATGGTATGATCTAAGGAGAGTTGTGGTCACTGCTTTCCTGATCTGTGCTCTGGTCTGTAAGCAACCACCAACACTCTTTTTTGCTCTGGAACTATGGCCAGGATCCCTGTTCCTGCTAGTGCTCCTCTTCAGGGCTCTGGGACTATGACCTGGAACCATGTATAGGCAATGTAACAGTCCTACTCCCAGTACCATCAAAGGGTCTCCTGTAATCTCCTTCTGAACAGTTGTCTGATCCCTTACTATGCATGGCCTAGGAGCTCTGAAGGCCACCACCACCCATTCAATCACACCCCTCCCCCAGGCCTGCTGCTGGCTTGCTGGGGTGAGGTCTGTACTGGTGTGGCCTTCACAGAACTGTGCTCCACTCTCATCCCAATGAGACAGGCCTTTCTGCCAACCTTCTAAGTTGTCTTGGGTGGGAAAATTGTTTCACCCCATCCTTTTTTTTTGGTTCTGCTGCTTCAGAATTCATTTTTGAGGAATTGTTTTAATGTTGTTTGGAGGGTAATTTAGGAGAGCTCAAGTGAGTTCCTGCCTCATTCTACCATCTTGGCTCTGTCCCTTGCTAAAATTTATCATTTTAGAGAGTCATCTGGTACATTGAGAAGTTAAGTAACTTACCCAGGGTCACACAGGAACAATATATCAGAACAGAGACTTGAATTCAGGTCTTTTTGGTTTCAAGGTCAACTCTCAATCCACTTTTATATACTGTCTGTCATGGCATGGTGGATAGAGTGTTTGACCCAGAGTTAGGAAGACCTGAGTTTGAATTTGGACTCGGACACTTTTTAGTTCTATGACCCTGGGTAAATCACCCTCTATGTATCCACCTGTAAAATGTGTATAACAACGGTGCCTACTTCCCAGGGTGGTTGCAATCAAAAAATGAGATAATATCTGTAAAGCATTTTGCAAACCTTAAAGCACACTCTAAATGCTAGATATCATTAGTATGAATGAATGAATAAAAGTGAACCAGATAATTTAACACTGTATAAATATGAGTATTAAATTCAGATCAATCCAACTTAACAGTTTAGTACCTTGTATATCTTAAGGCACTATGTTGGATACTGGGGATACAAAGATGTGATGAGTGCTCTAAAGGGCCTTGAAGTATAGTAGAAGGTGTGAGACATGTAGGCAAATTAATATAACACAGGCTAGAAAATTGTTGTCATAGAAGAGATCAACCAGAGGGGCCTGAGAGATTTGAGGAAGGAGGCATTACTTCTGGCTAGGAGAAGCTATCATGCAGGTGGTAGCACTTGAGCTAGAAGGAGGAGTAGAAGGAAGAGGAGGAGAAAAAGGAGGAAGGGATGGGGAAGGAAGAATAGAAGGAGCAAGAGAAGAATCTCAATGTAAAAACAAGAGATATTCTCTATTCCAGACATGGGGTAGATATAAATGTTCTGAGGCAAAAAAATTGACAGGACAAAATTAGGAAAGAGTGAACAGTGCAGTTTGGCTCTAATCCAACCTTTTTCCTGAAACCTTTGTCCAGTCCTGGCTAGCCTTAGCATTTATTATGTTGAGAAAAGTCTCCATCTGCTGAGAATGGAATGCCAGCAAATACTTACGTAAAGGACTTGGAATGTGGCTTCCCCTAGTCAAGCCCACTAATTCTTTCAGAGTGGGGAACTCTGCAAGCTGCCCCCTTGTATCTCTTCCATTTCAAGACTATTCTTGTTCATTTAACCTGCTGGTCCTGATTGCTAGTACCAAGGGGTTTTCATCATTAGCATTTCTATAAGACAACACTTTTGCAACACACTTTCACAAGCATCATAGACTTAGAACTGGAAGAGATATTAGAGGTCATCTAATCCAACCCCCTAACTCTACAGATAAAGAATTGAGGTCAGAGAGGGTAAGTGATCTGTACAAACTCACACAAGGAGTAGAGGGGGCAGCATTTGAACCTAGGTCCTCTGACTCACCCTGTGAGGAAGGTACACTAAGTATTATTATTCCCATCTTACAAGTAAAGAAACTAAGGCCAAGAGAAGGGAATGTTCTTTGCCCATAGTTAAATGGCTCCCAAGTGGCTGGGACTCCAACTAACCCAAGTTTCCTGAATCTAAGTCTAGTAGGTTTTCCTCAGCACTGACCCTGACTCACTTCCCACCTCCAACAATGGAATTCATTCTCTTTTATTTATATTCTCTCTCTCTCTCTCTCTCTCTCTCTGTCTCTCTCTCTCTCCCCTCTCTCTCTCCCTCCCTCCATCCTTCTCTTCCTCCCTCTCTCTCTCTCCCTCCCTCCTTCCCTTTCTCCCTCTCTCCTTTTCTCTCTCCCTCCCTCTCTCTCTCCCTCTCTCTCTCACTCCTTTTGGGACAAAGAGGTAAAGCAGAACCAAACTCCCAAGGGATGCCATGAGCTTAGCATATATTCATCCCAATCTACTTCACCTCTGCCTCCTCTTCAACCCTGGATAGTGGTTCTGGATGCTTAGAATCCTCAGACACCAAACATGGCTCATTCATTTCATTGAGCAGTGATAGAGTGTTGGGCCTGGAGTCAGGAAGACCCAAGTTCAAATCCACACTTACTCTGGGCAAGTCACTTAACTTCTGTCTGTCTCAGTTATCTCAACTATAAAATGAGGATAATAATATTACCTCCTTCACAGGGTTGTTGTGAGGATCAAATGAGATAATATTTGTAAAGTACTTAGCACAGTGTCTGGGAAATAGTAGGTACTTAAAAATGCTTGTTTCCTTCCTTACATTTATTAAGCACCTACTATGAGCCAGGCACTGAGCTTGGTTCTGGGGACACAGTCATCATGCAATATAACATATAACTTTCAGAGTGGTTCCCTGTTCCTTTAAGGATTAAAATACAGTATCTTCAACCTGGCATTTAAAGACCTCCCCTGTGTGACTCAACCATTCCTTTTGGGCCTCATTTCATAGTTCTTTTAGCACAAACATTTTAGCCAAACTGGATCCCAGCTAAACTATTCTCTGATCTCATCATGGCCAGCTTGTCTTCCATATCTGAAACAAGCTTCCTCCTTCTTATTAGCCTCTTGAAAACCTTATCTTCCTCCAAGGTTCAGCTCAGGTGACACTCTCCAATCTGTCTGCTGACCATGCCCAGCTCACACTGTTCAAATCTTGCTCTGGCACTTACAAGCTGTATGACCTTGAGCAAGTCACTTTCCTTGCCTGGGCCTCAGTTTCCTCATCTACAAAATGGTGAGGTTGGACTAGATGGCCTCTGAGTATGTTTTCAGCTTTAAAGCTATGATTTTCTGATCCTTCTGAATATTTTCCGAGAGTGCTTTATCTGCATCTATCCTTTGCATTCTCCATTGTCTACCTTATATCATATGCATTTGTGAACATTTCTTAACTGCCCCCTTCCATTAGACCATCTGCTCCTCAAGAGCAGAGATGGCTGTTTTTGCCTGTGTCCCCAGATCCTAGTATTACACCTTAAACAAAGTAGGTATTTAACCAATATTTGATGAATGAATTGGATTGGATTGGATTCCAGAGCATGCCAGTTAATGTATAAGTGGCCCAATGGAAAATGTTCGTTGTAATTTAACAGAATTCCCAGGTGATGATCAATATGTGACATCAGGTATCCTACAAAGCCTATGGGCCTATGGCCTCTAGAACCAGACTTCTCCTCCCCTCCCCGCCCCTAGCAAGCCATGATACTTTCTTCCTCACTGGACAAAGAAAGTGGAGTAGAGGCAATTTGTCCCCCATCTTCCACTCCCTGTCTTCTCCTATCTTGTTTTCACTAGTATCCTGCTCAAACTAAGCTAGTCATAGAGCAGCCCAGAAAGGACATTTGCAACTAAATAGTTTTATGAACTCTATTCTCCAAGCTCTTTTCTTCTTATTTTTAAATATCAACAACAAAACATTAAAATAAATAAATTCTCTTTTTAAAACATTCTTCTATCAAAAGGTGGGCATTATCTTCATCCTGGTAAAAATGACGGTAATAATTTTTAGTTAGTGAACTGGAATGTGAAGCACCTGCCGTTGCTGCTAATGATCTTGGCATTTGGGAATAGTGATAAATGACTGGAGGTTATTAGACGTGTCCTGCAAAATGGCGCCTGTGGGTTGGAACTTGAGGTCTGTCATTTGTGGAAAGAAATCGGCTTCCCCAATTGGACCTAATTATGACAGCCATGATAAATAGCTGTTCTGTGTTGGCATGTTTATTTCTCTGGGACCTGAACTGGGAAATTGGGTTTCTGCCTTTGTGTGGGTGGGAAGAATTACAATTTTTATTGTTCCTTATAACAAATTTATCACTTGATAATCGAAAGGGAAGATCAAATTGCAATAACAGGCGACTTAACCAGTCCCCTGAACATTTGTGGAATGTTAAGCAAGAAGAAAATTAATCTAAAGGCAGAGGAATTTTTCCCTTCTCTTTTATGCAATAGAATCAGTTTACCCTCTGTGTAGGTTTTCCTCCAGCCAAATGATCATAAAATCTTTGTTTTATAAAGATGGCAGTAGTAGTAATCATCAAGACCTTGGAGGAGGGTAGAATGTTTCCTTCTAATGTCAATTTATTCTGTTTGGTTTGGAGAAAAATCATGGGGCATTTCTTGGGACTGTCGTGCTACCCAGTCAGTTGTTGAACTCAGAGAAATCTGAGTACCTTGGAGAGCTCTACCAGAGGGAAGTCATTGTGCCCCCTTCATTTAGTCCCTGTCTAGTGTCAATCTCTCATAATCAGGTACAGATCAAATTGTTTAGTACTGGAAGGGCCTTTAAAGATCATTTTACCCAACCTTTCTCCTTTTCGAGGCAAGGAAACTGAGGCCCAAAGAGGAGAAATTTACATAGGTAGTAATAGTAAAGGAAAAATATGTATCCAAGTTTCTGGCCTCCAAATCTAGTGCCCTTTCTACTTCGATGACCCTCAAATCTAAAAGACTGTCCCCACTCTTTTGGAACAGCTGCTGCAAATATGGCTCAGAATAAGTATGCCTTAATGGGACCCCAAAATGCCCGTGATTAAATAAAAAGTTGTGTTCCACCCAACCCATCCCCTCTGCCTGGAATGACTTCCTATGCTCTTCTCTTCTCCTCACATCATTCTATCCATTTCTTCTTAATCCTTCCAGGATCAGCTCTAATATCATTCCCTCTGTGAAGATCTCTCTCCCCCCACCAGGTCAGAAATGCTCTTTATATGCCCTCTGCACTAATCTATCACTTGCTATGTCTTTCACTGAACGTTGAACCTTGTAGTATTGTTGTTGGTGTTCATGTCTTATGTCCTGTCCCATACTAGTCTGGCTAGCCTTCTCCAAGAGGGTCCTGCCAGAGGGTCTGGTATATAGCAGGTGCTCGGTAAATATATGTGGAATTGAACAACTGTTGACAGTGTTGTCAGACTGACTCTTATGTTTTCTACTGTGATAGTGTGACAAATACCAAAACACATACAGACCCAGGAAGGAATTGTCTCTTCTAATGATGCCCCTTTTCCCTTCTGGCATGTTGTCAGGCTGTATCTTTCTTCACTCTCTCCAAAGAGACCCACATAATGGGGCAGAAGGCTTACCATGGCCTTTGAACAGGAAGTACCTGGATGCTTTCGTTATCGATCCCCACTAAAATTAAAGTTTTGTGCCTGAATCTTGATTTTAATTGTACACTGAATGCTCATTCAGCTAGACCACACACCTATGACTCATACTACTCAAAATTAACAGGGAACATGGACCAGAAGAGAGAACCTTGGACTTAGATCTCCACCCTTTACTAGTTGTGACTTTGTGGGTCTCAGTTTCCTCATCTGTAAAATCAAACAGTAATATGTACATGTCCTGCCTCATTGAGAAGTTGTTGTGAAGGCTTTTTGTAAACTAGGATAGAAATGAGGATTGTTATTATTATCTGTAACAAGGGAGATAATACCCACATAGCTGCATTAAAGGATTGTAGTGAAAACCAAATAAACTAATGGAGGTAAAGCATTTTGTAACCACAAAATGTGATATGTTAATGTTATTGTTGATTTCACAGGGAGGAATGATGAGGCAATGTGCATACTTCCTATCCAAAGACAATGCTGATCCCTGTGCACTATTTGTGGGTCTGGCTGAAAAGAATAGAGAGAGAGCCTGCTGAGATGCAGAAAGAGAAAGCAGACACCATTAGAAAAAACAAATCTTTCCCTGGCATACATCGATTTTTTTGTTGATTTTGTAGTTAAAAGCCTGTCACAGAAAACCTCATCAAGTTTCTTTTGGGTCTTCAGGAACATTGCAATTTAATTACAGCAATTTAATTCAATAGGTAACAATAACATGGGGCAGCTAATTGGCATAGTGGAAAGGGTGCTGGGCCTAGAGTCAGGAACACTCCCCTAGCTATATGGCCCTAGGCAAGTCACTTAACACTTCTTGCCTCAGT
The DNA here is from genome assembly GCF_011100635.1 of Trichosurus vulpecula. Taxonomy (NCBI): domain Eukaryota; kingdom Metazoa; phylum Chordata; class Mammalia; order Diprotodontia; family Phalangeridae; genus Trichosurus; species Trichosurus vulpecula. The sequence continues at coordinate 46,569,873 of NC_050582.1, read as the reverse complement.
TTTCTCACCTGTAAAATGAGCTGGAGAAGTAAACGGCAAAGGACTCCAGGACCTTTGCCAAGAAAACCCCAAATGGGGTCATGAAAAGTTGGATATGACTGAAAATGATTGAACGACAATGTTCAACATGTAGCAGGAACAAAAACCTGAATTGGGCCAGTGCCTTCTCTTCTAATCTATCTACTCTGCATGTATCTTGTCTATACCTCTTTCTGTACATGCTATCCCATTTAGAATATGAGTTTTTTGAAGACAGGGGTTGTATTCGTTTTCCCCCCTTTATATACCCAATGTGCTTGGCACATTTTTGTTGTTCAACCATGTCTGACTCTTTGTGACCCCTTTGGGGTTTTCCAGGCAAAGATACTGGAAAGGTTGGCCATTTCCTTCTCTGGTGGATTAAGGCAAACAGAGGTTAAGTGACTTGCCCAAGGTCATAGTGCTAGTATCTGTGGCCAAATTTGAGCTCAGGTCTTCCTGACTCTAGGCCCAGTGATTTATCCACTGAACCATCTAGCTGTCTCTTTTGGTACATGGTAAGTGCTTAATAAATGCTTGTTGATTGATTGTATAATTGACTGTACACGTACAGTCTACCTAGACCAATTTTGTAGATGGAGAAAATTAGATCCTGAGAGGTGAATTACTTCTCCAAAGACTTTCTAAAGATTCCATTTGGCCTTGTTTCTTCCTGTAAGAAGTCACCTCCAAGAGAGGCAAGTGAGTCCTGAGGAATTCGGGGGTTTCATTAAGGGAGACGCCCCCTAACACAGGGCTCTGAAGACTTACGAATGCACAAGGTGAGGGCTAATTTGTTACACTTCAGATTGAACTCGCTTAAAGAGAGAAAGAGCCACCAGCTTGAGGTTCCTAATCAGGAGAGAATTTGGTCCCTTTCTCATCCCAATCAGGAACATCAATTCCATCCCCAACCTCCCACTAGGGCAGCACAAAGTCCTCAGATTAAAGACATAACACTTAGCAAGGTCATTACTTGTCCACCCCAGGAACCTCTTCAGCTAAGTACAGTTCAGCTCTACTAAGTGCCTGCTATAAATGGCTGCTTAAATGGGCCATGGTATTTCTCTCCTCTGGCACCCTTCCCTACCCCATCATTGCTGCTTCCCAACTATTCTCTCCATGTGCTCTGATATGAGGATGGAGGTGGGGCTAATGGACTGTCTTCCCTTCCTCCCAAAGGCAGTTCTCTATCTTGCTTTCCCAGGGCAACTGCACCAAGACCAGCCCTCACCAGCCACTGGACAGTTCTTCCTTCCCATCATTCCATGCCACTACATTGCAGAAAACTGAGCAAGGCTGGGACTCTTACCTGACCTCTCAACAAACTACCTCCATTCTAGTTCCATATACCATAGGATCAGAGATGGAAGGGAGCCGTCCATTTGGTGGTATATTAGAGAGGGCCCAGGACTTGGAGTCAGAAAACCCTGAGTTCAAGCTCTTTGTCTCAATTTCCTATGTGCCCCTGGGCAAGTCATTTATCCTCTTTGCCTCAGTTTCCTCACCTGTAAAATGAGAGAATTAGATGCAATGACCTCTAAGGTTCCTTCTAGCTCTAAATCTGTGATTCCGTGATCTAATCTATCCCCTCATTTTACAATTTTATTTTGTAATTATTAAGAATCTATTTTCTTTCCTTTCCAGCTCCCCCTCCCGCTGGAAAAAAGAAACACAAAACACGTGTAACAAATATGTGCAATCAAATATCGAGTACACCACCTCTGTGTCAGGAGGTAACATGCTTCATTGTCAGTCCTCTGGAATTACGGCTGCTTGCTGCATCGATCAGAGCTCTTAAGTCTTTCAAAGTTGTTTGTCTTACAGCCCAGTAGAAATCCTACAAGGTGCTAAGTGATTTGCTCAAGGTCACCTAGACAGCAAATGGCAGAGCTAGGATTTGAACCCAGCTCCCCTAATTCCAAGTCCAGAAGTCTTTGCACTGTACCGTGCTGCTTAAAGCTTTTTCATGGTCCATTATATCCAGACCTCATCCTTAAATTTGTAAAATTGGAATCTTACTCCTGTATCTGTCACCTAAAGGAGTAATTGGGCCCCACACTTGGACAACACAAATAATAGTATTAGTAAAGCAAATCATATTTGTAATAAATAAACACCATATTTAGAAGACTCTCTACCTCTCACAACAACACTATTAGTCCAAAAATGTTCTTTGACTCTAGAACCAGAGCTCTTTCCACTTTACTGCAATTGATCAGAAGTATAGGATTTCAGAGTTAGATGAACTTACGAGATCATCTGGTCCATCCCCTTCATTTTAGAAGAAACTAAAGCTCATGGAGGACAAAAGATTTACTTGACATTCAACCAGCTGGACAGAAGCAGAACGGAGATTAGATTTCAGTTCTCTTGACTCCCAGCCTTGTGCTCTTTTTCTTTTTTGAAGGGGGGAAGGCAGGGCAATTGGGGTTAAGTGACTTGCCCAAGGTCACACAGCTAATAAGTATGTCAAGTATCTGAGGCCGAATTTGAACTCACATCCTCCTGACTCCAGGGATGGTGCCCTACTCACTGTGCCACCTAGCTGCCCCTCCCTTGCTCTTTTTACTGTGCTACAGAAAGATTCAGCTATTTAAGCTAATATTTGTCTGGCCCACATTGATTCTGGGAGATTTATACAGAAGAACAATTCCTCTGATGACATAGTAATATCCTGTAATCATAACTTTGGTGAAGGTCAAGGATCCCTACTGTAGGCTTTCCATAACTCCATTACCAATCAGAAGCCAGGAGACCTGGGCACTAGCCTCAGTCCTACTGCTTATTATCTGTTGGACCGTGGGCAAATCTTTTGCCTATCTAAGCACAGTATCCTATTCCATAAAATTAGGACAACCACGCCCATCCTACCTACACAAATGTGCACAAAACCTGGGATTTGCATTCACTTTCTTGGACTCTAAATCCAATATTTTCCTCTCACCCCATAACATACTACGTCATTATCACTACTCCGAGAGGACAGGGCACAATATAGGAGAAGGTTGCTTTTTGGTTTTGTTTTGCTTTATTGGCAAGGGCAAAAGATATGATAGTTGGGAGCATGGGGACATCTACTCTCCATTTCCAGGTGACAGAGAGGTGTGGGCACCAAGAAATAGCCAGAGGGACACCGGGGACAAATGTCACCTCTTTCTCAATTTTGCCTTGCATGGAAGTTTTTTTTCTCCAGTGCCTGGAAGAGAAAAGTGAGTAGTTAGGAAGGAGGCTGGCTTAGCATACATCATTTTTTGAAGATGTCTTATTTGAATCCCACCAAGCCAGAGAATAAATGAGGTTTTGGTTAATCTATGCCCAGCATGCTTTTGCACGTGCCAACCTAAAGCGTTGCAACATCCCGCTAAGGCCTCCAATGATAGGATTTGTGTGTCTTGAAAGTCAGAGTTAAAGGCTAATCTATACTTGGTTATTCTGAAAGAACTAAAACACAGTAATTCATTTTCATTATAGATTGGGCATCCTGAGAAGGAGAAGTCAATCCATTACTGCAGTCTGCTGTCTGGTCTCCATTAAGCTTGCTGAGGCAGGGGTCAGTCTGACACCTCACTCTAGACAGAACAGGGGGTAGGAGCTCATCCCCAGGAGGCTGAAACTGCCTGGGCTCATTTGTGCCACTTAATGTGGGTAGCCGAGAGAGCTCTTTAACTAAAAGGTCCCTGTCAAAGGTGGAGGCTTGAGGAAAATCTGCAAAAAGAAAACCAACCCCAAAACTACATTCTGTCACCAGCAAAGCAGAGCAGAGAATCACAAGATTCTTACACTAAGCATATTTCACGCATCTGTCCATACATCCATTCAATAAGTCCTTACTTTGTGCCGGGGATTGTGCTAAAAATTGGAGATATAAAGACAAAAACGAAAACAAAATCAGTCCTGACCCTCAAGGTGCTTACATTCTATTGGATGCAAAACAGCATGTACACAGATTTCCTTAGAGATCTCAGGGAGATCTGTCTCTTTCTCTTTCTCTCCATCTTTTTGCCTCTCTTTCTCTCCCTTCCTCCTCCTCCTCCTCCTCCTCTCTCTCTCTCTCTCTCACTCTCTCTCTCTCTCACACACACACACACACACACACACGGTAAATACAATATGGGGAAATCAAGACACTAAAAATGGCAGGGGTGGTTGTGAACCTATCCAACCATTCTGGAAAACAATTTGGAACAATGCCCAAAGGACTATAAAAATGTGCATACCCTTTGACCCAGCAATACCACTTCTAGGGCTATATCCTAAAGAGATCATACAAGGGAGAAAAGGACTTGTATGTACAAAAATATTTATGGCAGCTCTTTTTGTGGTGGCAAAGAATTGGAAATCAAGGGGATGCCTGTCAATTGGGGAATGGCTAAACAAATTGTGGTATATGAATGTAATGGAATACTATTGTGCTATAAGAAATGAGGAGCAGATGGACTTCATAAGGACCTGGTGAAACTTATATGATCTGATGATGAGTAAAGGAGCAGAACCAGGAGAACATCATACCCAACCACAGACACATTGCTTCTGTGATGACTAACTTTGATAGACTTGGCTCTTCTCAACAATGCAAGGTACTAAGACAGTTCCAAAAGACTCATGATGGAAAAGACTATCCACATCCAGAGAAAGAATTACGAAGTCTGAATGCAGATTGAAGCAAACTATTTGCTCTCTCTTTTTTATTTTATTTTATTTTTGGTTTTGTTTTATCTTTCTCATGATTCATTTCATTGGTTATAATTCTCCTTTACAACTTGATTATTGGGAAAATAAGTTTAATGTGAAGGTATATGTAGAACTTAGATCACATGCCATCTTGGAGGGGGGAAGGGGGGGAGAAAATTTGGAACTCAAAAACTCATGGAACTGAGTGCTGTAAACTGAAATACAATAAACAATATACATCTAAAAATAAAAGGAAGGAAAGAAAAAAATAAACTACTTGTGGGGAGGGCTGTCTTACTTGGTTATATTTTTATCTCCAATGTTTAGCACAGTGTCTGACACATAGTAAATGTTTAATACATGAAAAAATGGCAGGAGTGGGCATCTTTCCCATGGGAAAAGAAACCTGAGCTGTACCTTGAAAGGAGCCAGGGATTCTAATAGGTGGAGGTGAAGGTGAGGAAGGAGTACATGGCAAATAGCAAAGGCATGGAGACAGGAATAGAAATGGTGTGTATCAAGAAGAGCAAGGGCCAATTTGGCAGGAACATAGAATTCACAAAGGGTACCAATGGATAATCAGCTTGGCAAAGTTGGCTAGAGCCAGACTCTGAAGGGCTTTCTTTACATGCCAGACAGATAAGTTGGTATTTTATCCCAGAGTTAGGAGGGAACCATTAGAACTCCTAGAGCAGAGGAATGAGATAGATGGTCAGACAAGTGATTTGAGAATATCCATTTGGCAGATGCCAAATGGAGGGTGGATTAGAGACAGGGAGAGACTGGAAGTCAAACAAGAACAGGGAGGAGGCCAATGCAATTGTTCTAGCAAGAGGTAAGGGACATCTTGAACTAGTTTGTAGGTAGTTGTTTGAGTGGACATTAGAGGGTGCATTCAAGAGATGATGTGGACATGAAATTGACAAGACATGGCAACTACTGGAGGCTCATCAATGTAAGCTTCCCAATGGGGTCTTCCATATAGGTGACAGGTTTATTGTTTACATAGGCTCAGGATAAGCCATTTAAGAAATAGTTTCTACAAATGATGGTAAACTTAAGAGTCAGGAGGGAATGGATTTGAATCCCACCTTGGACATTTTGTAGTAGCATGGTCATAGGCAGGTCAAAACCTCTCTGAACCTGGATCTTCTCACCTTAAAAGCGGAAATAATAATCATTGAACTACCTACCTCAAAAAACTATCATACAGAAAATGCTTTGGAAACCTCAAAATGTTAGAGGATTAAATTGGTACTCATTATGTTACAATGACACTTACTAACTGTGACTCTGGGCAAATGTATTAGGAGGGCAGAGTTTATAATCTCAAAGAGGATCATAAACATGTCTGAAACGTTCGGAACCGCCGGATATAAGAAACTCTCAAAGTAGAAGGCAGAAGAATCAAAACATTTATTTAGGCTCCACAGTAACCAACCCATGAACCAGCAACCCCATTTTGATATATTGATCAAAAGCTTCCAGGCCCAATAAGTACGCCTTGAAAGAGTAACCAGGAGGCTACAGAGAAGCATGATTGCGTAAAGCAAAATCATGTTTCCCCCTCTATGGTAATAAGATTACCCACTGGCCTGAAGTCTTTGTTCAGCTTTCTCCCGTAGGTCAGCTCTGCTACTGGCAGCTCCTGCTTCAGCTGTGTCTGTGGCTGTGGCTGTAACTGACGTAACTGCCGTAACTGTCGCTGTAACTGTCGCTGTAACTGCCTCTGGTTCCAACGGAAGCTGCTTTTAACCATCCAGCTTCTGCGGGGGTGTAAGGTACGCCGGGGAAAACACAGGCTCCCCCAATCCACTGGCCTGAAGTCTTTGTTCAGCTTCCTCCCGTAGGTCAGCTCTGCTACTGGCAGCTCCTGCTTCAGCTGTGGCTGTAGCTGTAACTGTAGCTGTAACTGTCGCTGTAACTGTCGCTGTAACTGTCGCTGTAACTGTCTCTGGCTCCAACCGGAAAAGGAAAAGAGGATCTTCAAGCTGTCCTCTCCCCTCTTATAGAGTTTTTGACATCATCAAGCACCGCCTGAACGACCAGGGCCGATTGGTTCTTGACTTGGCCCCTCCCCCTAGCATAGCCGTTAACACCTCCCCTCAGCCAGCCCCATGACTCATCAAACAGGAAGTTGTCTGGTCCTGCCCCGGAAGAGCAAGCCACAGTGTCCAGAGGCTCAATGAGGTAAGCTGAGTCATTCAAAGAAAACAAAGGCCATTCTGGCTACACTCCACCCCTTGTTATAGGATACATAATCTAATCAGCCATGTATCCTAGAACATACATTGTGATCCAATTACAAAGGAAACTAAAACATATCATTCATTATAAAGCAAAACATATCATTTGGTGACATTCCTAAATATTGGTTTACGATTCAAATGTGATCCACCCCTAGGTCCCAGCAAGATAATGTCTTCAATCAATCATCCCCAAAATAATTATTAATAATTCAAATGTCCACCCCTAAATCCTTGTATCCATTACATAGGATCAATAATATCATAACAATAAAACAACACAGCAAGGATAACACAAAATAAGTAAACAGAACACTATCATCATTTCCACCCCCCCCTTGAACGATTGGGGCTCAAAATCTTGGGGTGAGGGGTGAAGGTCTCATTTTCCATAGCTTCTTCATGCTGAAATTGGATGTAGAGATGGCCCTGCCCCCAAAAAGTCCCATTCCAGAGGTCATTTCTTTAACGAGTTGGCAGGAATTCCAAGAATGCTACATGCTTAGGCAGTCACCGGAAAGTGCAGGGTGCTTAAGCCTGAAGGAAACAAAACTAGCAACAAGGTTAGCCAAAACAAAGGACAAAAAGAATAGACAAGTATGGACTATAATTCTTCAAATAAAATCATCTCAAGTTTGGTTGAGATTTCAGTTATGCAAAGATCCAACATCAGAGCCAAACTCAGGTGGGAAATGTTTCTTTTCAAAAGGAACATAATGAGGAAGCCAAGAGGATCCCACCCTAGATAGAGACTAAGATTGTCCTCCCAGCCTTTCCCCAAATGTACAAGTTTTCATCCGTTAATCACACAAGGTCACCTTCAGTCTGAGTGGCTTGTGGGCTTGCAGGAGCAGTTCTTATTTCCCTATTTCTCGTGTTATCAAGTCCTCTATACATTCTGTATAATTCATTGGTTGGAATTCCATCTATCATTTCAAAACCTACCCCTGCTCTCAATAAAGCAGTAAACATTTCTTTCCTTGTTACTCTCCTTTGGCGCCAAGTTTGCTGGTTATTCACCCTTCTCTCTCGAGGAGATCTATCCCTTCCCCAGTCACCTAAGTCATGTAACTGTAAAATCTTATTTATCACTGTTGTAAGACGGCTCCCTACTTCTCCAAGTAATAAATTCAAAATTAGTTGTTTATAAGCAGGGGGAGCTGTCCTAATTATTAAATTCCTATGAGGCAGTCCCATTGGATCATTGTAATATTTGTCTGCAGTTCCTATCATAATGGCAGTCTTCATTACCTCCTCCTTTAGTCTCATGATACAATCTCTAAGTGAATACCAGGGTCTGTGCTCAGTGGGCCACATAGAATCAGTAGCATATCTCTTATTGCATCCCACAGCGGCTAATGCCAACAGAGTAGTCCTGCTATCACCATCTCCTTGCTGATGATGTTCCCTAAAAGCTTGTTGAACTAGAGGATCATGGCTGATACCTATGAATCTCATGCAGTCTGTCCCATCTACTGATATTCCACTGGCCCCTTGATCACTGAGTCTTACCATCCAAGATATCAATGGTTCTCCTATTCTTTGGCTGAATCTACTCAAAATATCTGTGACCTCTTGCGGTGAGAAATCTTCCTGAATTTCCCTTGTAACTGAATCTTCACCTCGGGTTTCTGTCTTCCTCCTTTGTATGGGTCGAGCCCTTGTCTGATCATTTAACCATCTCCTATTCTCTATGTGAGGCACATCCTGAACCCCAGTAGTGTTTTGTGCCTCAGCCCCTAACATTGTCTCATTCTCTCCCCACTCACTTCCTCTGCCACCATGGCTAGGACGAAGCAGGCAGTCAGGCTCTTTCTGGGCTGGGTTGAAATGCACTCTGGGCTTTTTTGGTCTCCTGTTGCTCTTAGCCACATTAATAGAAAAGTTCTCATTTGAGTCAGTTTGGTCTCCTGCTATCTGAGATTCCCCTTCTTCCTGTGGGGTAGGAGTGCCCCCATGTCTTTCACTTAATCTCAATCTTTCGTATACTAGCCGGTAGGCTGATAACACTATCCAGCTTTGCCTAGATAGTGATGCCCCTGACTGAATCCCAACTTCTCGTAAACACTTTTCCAAATCCCTAGGATCTCCTCTCCGTAGCCTTGGTTCCCAGTTTTCACAGGGTCCAGCTTTTTTAGCCAATTCTTTTGCTAGGGAGGAATAAAATGGATCCTCCCATCCTGGGATATTCATCTCTTCCTCTGGAATTGTTCTGCTTCTAAATAGAGATCTTATACCTAGCGATCCCATCCTCGTCGCCAAATGTATTAGGAGGGCAGAGTTTATAATCTCAAAGAGGATCATAAACATGTCTGAAACGTTCGGAACCGCCGGATATAAGAAACTCTCAAAGTAGAAGGCAGAAGAATCAAAACATTTATTTAGGCTCCACAGTAACCAACCCATGAACCAGCAACCCCATTTTGATATATTGATCAAAAGCTTCCAGGCCCAATAAGTACGCCTTGAAAGAGTAACCAGGAGGCTACAGAGAAGCATGATTGCGTAAAGCAAAATCATGTTTCCCCCTCTATGGTAATAAGATTACCCACTGGCCTGAAGTCTTTGTTCAGCTTTCTCCCGTAGGTCAGCTCTGCTACTGGCAGCTCCTGCTTCAGCTGTGTCTGTGGCTGTGGCTGTAACTGACGTAACTGCCGTAACTGTCGCTGTAACTGTCGCTGTAACTGCCTCTGGTTCCAACGGAAGCTGCTTTTAACCATCCAGCTTCTGCGGGGGTGTAAGGTACGCCGAGGAAAACACAGGCTCCCCCAATCCACTGGCCTGAAGTCTTTGTTCAGCTTCCTCCCGTAGGTCAGCTCTGCTACTGGCAGCTCCTGCTTCAGCTGTGGCTGTGGCTGTAACTGTAGCTGTAACTGTCGCTGTAACTGTCGCTGTAACTGTCGCTGTAACTGTCGCTGTAACTGTCTCTGGCTCCAACCGGAAAAGGAAAAGAGGATCTTCAAGCTGTCCTCTCCCCTCTTATAGAGTTTTTGACATCATCAAGCACCGCCTGAACGACCAGGGCCGATTGGTTCTTGACTTGGCCCCTCCCCCTAGCATAGCCGTTAACACCTCCCCTCAGCCAGCCCCATGACTCATCAAACAGGAAGTTGTCTGGTCCTGCCCCGGAAGAGCAAGCCACAGTGTCCAGAGGCTCAATGAGGTAAGCTGAGTCATTCAAAGAAAACAAAGGCCATTCTGGCTACAGCAAGTCACCTTTTTGCCTCAGTTTCCTCATTTATAAAATGAGCTGGAAGAGCAAATGGCAAACCACACCAGTATCTTTGCCAAGAAAACTCCAAATGGGGTCATGGAGAGTGGGAAGGGACTGAAATGACTAACTACAATAATAATATGTTATAAATATGCTACTATATTTCTTATATGCTCCTTATATCTTGCCTTGAGGGCAGGGACTATTTTTCATTTTCTCTTTATATCCTCAAAACCTGGCACAATGCCCTACACACAGTAAGTCTTTTAAGTGTTTGTTGAATGAATTAATTTCTATAGCAGTTTAAAGTTTAGAAAATGCCTTATTAAAAATATAGTGGACACAGTAGTCAATGACTATAGTAATCTACTGTTTGATAAACCCAACGACCCCAGCTTCTGGGATAAGAACTCACTATTTGACAAAAATTGCTGTGAAAACTGGAAAATAGTATGGCAGAAACTGGGCATAGGCCAACATCTTATACCGCATACCAAAATAAAGTCCAAATGGGTGCACGATTTAGATATAAAGGCTGATAGTATAAACAAATTAGGAACAGTTTACCTGTCAGATTTATGGATAATGGAGGAATTTATGATCAAACAAGAGTTAGAGAACATTATGAAATGCAAAATGGATAATTTGTATTACATTAAATTAAAAAGGTTTTACACAAACAAAGCCAATGCAACCAAGATTAGGAGGAAAGCAGAGAATTGGGAAAGAATTTTTACAACCAGTGTCTCTGATAAAGGCCTCATTTCTAAAATATATAGAGAACTGAGTCAAATTTGTAAGAATACAAGTCATTCTCCAATTGATAAATGGTCAGAGGATATGAATAGGCAGTTTTCAGAGGAAGAAATTAAAGCTATCTATAGTCAGATAAAAATGCTCTAAATCACTATTGATTAGAGAAATGCAAATCAAAACAACTCTTAGGTACTATATCACACCTATCAGATTGGCTAACATGACAAAACAGGAAAATTATAAATACTGGAGAAGATGTGGGAAAATTGGAAAACTAATATATTGCAGTAGAGTTGTGAACTGATCCAACTATTCTGGAGAGCAATTTGGAGCTATGCCCAAAGGGCTATAAAAATGTGCATACCCTTTGACCCAAAAATACTACTTCTAGGACTGTATCCCAAAGAGATCACACAAATTGGAAAAGGACCCACATGTACCAAAATATTTATAGCAGTTCTTTTTGTGATGGCCAAGAACTGAAAATTGAGGGGATGTCCATCAACTGGGGAATGGCTGAACAAGTTGTGGTATATGAATGTAATGGAATGATATTGTGGTATAAGAAATGATGAATAGGCAGACTTCAGAAAAACCTGGAAAGACTTATATGAACTGATGCTTAGTGAAGTGAGCAGAACCAAGAGAAGATTCTACACAGTAACAGCTAAATTGTGTGATGACTGACTTTGACAGACTTAGCTCTTCTCAGCAATGCAAAGAACTAAAACAACTCCAAAAGACTCATGATGGAAAATGCTATCCACATCCAGACAAAGAAATATGGAGCCTAAATGCAGATCAAAGCAGACTATTTGCTCTTTTTTTTGTTTGTTTTGTTTTTTCTTTCTCATGGTTCCTTCTAATTCTTTTATACATGACTAATGTGAAAATATGTTTAATAAGAATGTATATGTAGAGCCTATATCAGATTGTAGGCCATCTTGGGAAGGGGGGAAGGGAGGGAGGAGGAAAAAAATAAAACTTATGGGAGTGAATATTTAGTTTGAAAAATAAAAATAAAAATAAATAAATACAGTAAAAATAGCAATGGCTCTAGAGTCAGAGAAAAATGGGTTCAAATCTTGCTTTTGACACACACACACTACCTGTCGGACAAGCAATTTAGCTTCTCTGGGCCTCAGTTCCCTCCTCTGGAAAATAAGGGAGTTGGATTCAATGGTCATCAAGGTCCCTCTAGATCTAGGATCCTACACAAAAGTGAGCCAGTGCTTTAACCTTTGCTGACTTCAGTTTCCTCTTCTACAAAATTGGAGGTTGTGACAAGATGGCCTTTGAGACCCCACCCTGCTCTAAATCTACAATCCTAATTCATTTTGGTTCTCTGGGTCTCTGTTCAATAAAGCAGAATCGGGACCAGTAATCAGTTCAGATCTAAGTGGCAGGTAGGTGGGGAGTGGATACTAGGAAGTTCTAGCATTAAGTACCAGATACTTGGTCATGGAGAAACTGGGGTTTGGGAGAAGGCAAAGTGACCACAAAGGTGGGTAGAATTACCAGATGGGAAATCCCATTACTGAAAGGACTAAAGAACAGGGCTGGAGCCCAGTCACTGAGGAACTGCGCCACCTACATCAGATTGAGACCAGTGCCAAGATGGACTCTATCAGGAAGCAATAAGCAACAAGCTTATCACTCCTTGCATATACCTTGCCTAGGTTCAGGGTGAGCCCTAGCATCTGGGACAGGATGATCCTATTGGTGGAACTGAAGGAAGGTTAGCTGCCAAGGCTAGAGGGAAAGAACATGGGATCTAGACTCTGAGGTGCTGGGTTCAAATCCTGCAGCTACTCATGCCAATTTCAGGCTGCCTGGAAGCAGCATAAAACACACACACTCACACATTCATACTCACACAAAACAGACCTCCAGGAGGTAGTTAGATGTGCTATAATGGCTGAGTTATAACAGGAGGAAAAAAGTAAAACCAAGTGAGACCTCATCATGGCAGAGCAGTGCCGCTTAGGGTAGAATGGGGAGCTGCTCTGTTTACCTGAGTGACTTTCCCCATGTTTCTATGGAGGAAGTCCTATATACTAGGCTATACTGTAATACGCCTGAGTTCTTAGGCACAGAATCAGCCAAAGACCTGGGTAGTGATGGATCACAAGGGCAGCAGCAGCTGCATGCTTGATGGTGCCTCCTGACCTCTTGTCATTTTTCTTTAGCAGACTGTGTCCAAGGTTATGGGACCCGTGCACTCAGAGATCATAGAACCATGACTCTAAAATCAGCCTCCTCGGAACTGGCACTGCTCTATCACAAGGAAATCTTACTTGGCTCTCTGTGGCTCCCTTGTTCCAGAATATATAGTTCTTCTCCCACAGAATAATGGATGTCTCTAACAGATTTAGGCCTACGGATAGTCACAGGGTGGAAGAGAGGCCAGCACCTTTGTTAGGGCCATTGGCAAAAGCTACAGCTGTCTTGGCCCTGTAGCTTAGCTGCTCTGGCTTCCTGATTGGGAAAAGAGAATCAAACTAATATGTGTGGTATTGATTCTATTCAAGAAGCCTTCTAAAAGACTGACTTAGAAATTAATTTTGAGAGCTCGGCATCCATTATGTAAGTTGATGACTAATTCCAAGGATAGTTTAAAATACTCTGTGTTCTGTGTATCTCTTCACCTCTTTCAAATAACTTTTTGTCATAACGAATTCATATGCAAAGAGTGATTATGTCTAATTGTGTAAGTACATGTAATCATATAATTACAATGTGCAGTTACGTAATTATGTTGGATAATTGAGCAAACATCACAGGAAATGGCATTGTAGAGCTCCTCAGAGAACTGTAGGGGGTAAAGACAATTCCCCTGTGGGAAGCTCAGGAGTTTCAGGACAGACGTAAAAATCAGGAGATGAACAATATTAGGCCCAGCTTGAGGATAGAATTGGGAACTGGAGCAGGGATAGGATCATCCATGTACCAACTCTGACATTGAATTTAGGAAGCCTTTTTTAAGCACATGCTCTGTGTAAAGCTCTGTGCTTGGGGTATAAAAATGGGGTGGGGGAGAGAAATCACTGCTCTCAAGGGGCTTACATTCTGATGGGAAATATATCATGTAAACAGGTAAATAAACATAAGATGATTTGAGGAAGGAGAAAGAATTAACCAGAAGGATCAGGAAAGATTTCACAGAGAAGATGGTACCCAAATAGAGTCTTAAATAAAGACAAGGATTTTAAGAAGTACAGAAGGAAGTACATTCTAAGCAGTGGGCACAGCCTAAGCAAAGGCACTGAGGTAGAAGATGGAAAGCCCAGTTCAGGGCACACCAAGGAAGCCAGTTTGTGCAGGGCTTGAATTTACACCAAGTGGGATTGCCCCTACATATCAGCAAGCCAGGTGGCCACCTATGTCATATGATCTGAAGTACTTGAAGCACCCTCTTCATAAAATCTCAACCTTAAAGGCCTTCTGAAGACATGTGCATTTTAATTAAACTCAAATATTCTGTTACCTGGAAAAGAGAATATGTTAGTTTCCCTGCACACCATAGGAATGGCTTTAGGGGATTAACCCACTGTCATTTAGAGAACTCATGACCTGGAGGAAGGCATGGGATCCTGGACAGACTGTTTATGAATGGTATCCTGGGTATTACAGTACCTGAAGTATCAACCCAGGGAGATACCACAAATCACCGTAAATGACTCAATTCACCAATGTCAAATCAAGTCATCGTAGAGAAGAACTTGGGCTCTCACAGGGCATGCCAGTAGGGCACATTCATTGCTAGGCTTTACTAAGCTGAAAAGGCCTCTGGGTATAGGCTTGAAGCTGGGTCATGTAACCATCATTGGAAAATAAACTGCTAGGTTAGCAGGGAACAAAGAAAAGAGGGGAGAGAATTAAGATTTAGTAAGTACCTACTATGCACCAGGCATTGTGCTAAGTGCTTTAGAAGTATGATCTCATTTGATCCTCCCAACAATCCTGGGAAGAAAGTGCTTAATTATCCCCATTATACGGATGAGAACACTAAGACAGAAAGAGGTTGTGGCTTGCCCACGAGGACACAACTAGTAAGTATCTAAGGCCAGATTTGAACTCAAGCCTTCCTGACCCAAGGTCTGGTGCTCTATCCAGGGGCTTATCATCAGAAAGTTGTCAAACAGGGGATACTTTTTAGGGGGTGATGACTCATGAAGTTGTCTGCTAAGGTTTGGGGGAATTTTGGTTTACATCAAAGAAGGAAGTACCCACGTGACTGAAATTATAGTGTGTTTTTTCCCTATGTATTGCCATTGAAATCTCAATGACTCCAAATAAGGCTTTAAGGAAAGGTGGTCTGGAATTTAAGAAAGTTGACCCAATATTTATGTTATCACCATGAGCGATTTTCTCAGCCCTTAGGTTACAGCAATTATGACTCAAACATTGAATGTCTTCTGCTCCTTGTTCAGTCTGATGACATTCAATTGGAGTGGAGTTTATGAGCCTGTAGCCCAGCTGAGGCAGCCTAAACAGAAAACTTAGTTGACCCTGTTGATGGCAATGCAAAGCAGGGCCAACCCAACCAGGGACAACACCGGCAGGGCTGACCGAGGTGGTGCTTATCAGGGGCATGGAATTTAAACAGCCAAAATTTAAATTAAAAAAAGGTGTAAGCCAAGGTTAATGAGGTTTATCCAGACAAATAGTCATCTCCCTGGTATTCTTTACAATTTGGCTTCCTAACGTAACACAGATTCCCTATCCCTGAAACCCTACTCCAGCAACCTTGTCTTCTTGCTCACCTTAGTCCCTTTAATCTCAGCGTTCTATGGACCTGGCTTGGGGGTTTATGCTGGTCTTCCTCCAAACTGAACCCCAGCTCCTCAGTCCCAAGTAAGGATGTCTATCTAGGAGCTCACCTGGTCACAGACATGTCAGTCTTAACTCAGGTATCCTGCAACAAGGAGACAGATAGCAGTACCACTTGTAGGCTCACATGATTTAGAGTGGAAAGGAAATTTAGAAACCATCTCACTTTACAGGTGAGGAAACTGAGATCCAAAGTGGTGAGGTGACTTGACCAAGGTCACACAGGTAGTAAATAGAAGAACCAGGATCCAAACCTAGGTGCCATGACTCCCCAAACAATGTTCTTTGTACCACTCCAAGACCCCCAAACCTCTTGATTCAAGAGGCCTCCAAATGAACATTGGTGGCAATGTGCTCACTTCTCTAATCGTTCACATTTCAGGTAATTAGACATGTAGCAATTTACTAATGAGTTGATTTCATAAATACTCTAGATTCTAATAAGACCTAAGGCTTCCTCCTGCCACAGCCATGTTGATGAGTCTCTTTCCCAAGGAAAGATTTGCTAATAAGGCCTATCACCTCTAAGAAGCCTTCTCTGAATACTCAGGCCTACAGGGAGTCTGCCTTCCTGTAGCATTTACAATCTCTGCCATACAATCCAACACCTGAATCGGGCCTCACAGTGGGGTTTAAAACTCGGTTGGGCTCCATCCTCATTTTTTCCTCTGTGGCCAGCTTTGAGGGCTTCCAATTGTGCCTACACACTACGTGTTTCCTCTGGCTGGGCCACTTTTCAAATACTCTGAATGGCTCCAGGGCCGATCAATTATATGCTATTTCATATTGTTCTCTAGTTTTCTTTTGTGTAGTGGAAAAAATACCAGACCGAAGTCAAAGTCAATATGTCCAGAGTTTAAATCTATCTTCAGACACTTAGCTGCTGTGTGACCCTAAGCAAGCCACTTAAACTCTGTCTGCCTCAGTTTTTTCATCTATAAAATGGACATAATAAGCTATTATTATATTATTATGTTTATTATGTATCTATATTATAATATATAAACAATATTATAATATATAAACACTGGACTCACAGGCTTACTGTGAGGATTAAAGGAGATTATATATGTAAATCACATTGCAAACCTTAAAGAGGTCTGCAATAAAGATATAGCTAAAGACCTGTACCAATGTTACTTATGATTATAATTATAATTAAAATATCCCACCATTACCAACCAAGAGTTACCCACTGAGCAGTCAACTCAATCCATCTGAAGCAGTGTGTCAGCCTGAGACAAAAACTGGCCAGGTAAGCCAAAGCCACTATCACCACCTCAACTACCACCTCCCTTCACACCCAGATGGAGATAATCCAAGAGGCCTGGGAACAGCAGCACGCCCAGACTGCCACAACACCCACAGATATCACTCAAGTAAAGCCTGTAGAAATGCAACCTGGAAAGTGTTGGTGCAGGGGCTGTGGCCCCTGCCTCTTTTGTCATAAAGACCCAGAGAAGGAAATTTTTGCCATGAAATGGTTGAATTGTTGAATGGTTCCACAACAGAAGAGAATGTGGTTTTAGCAATGAGAACAATCCAATAGAAGGTGTATTATCATCTGTCTTGTCTCTGCACCCTGAGGATCACTGGGCCTTTCCATTTGCCCTGCAAACTTTCCCTCTTATATGTATTGTCTTCCCCTGTCAGAGTGTGAGCTCCTTGACCAGAGAGATCATCTCCCTTTTTCTATTTGGATACCTAATACTTGGCCCACAGTAAGTGCTTACTAAATGCTTTAAATTCATCAACACATGCATGCATCCTTGCAATTAGATTAAGTATTTTTGGACAAGAACCAAGTCTTAATCTTCTACAGGACCTCCCACATCACTGACCACAGTATCGGGCACACATTCTGACTTGGGGATTGACTTCTACCCACCCCACATTCTGTTGGTTATAGAAATCAACCTGGTCATTTAATTTGCCCTCCAAAAAAGGGATCCAGGAGAGCTATCATATAAAGAGTGAGCTCTGACCAATCTCCACTAAAGTGACAATTTTCCTCAAAGGTCACATGGCAATTTCCAGGAATTTGGGTTGCTGCTGATCTTTTTTCATCGTTTCAAAATTAGTCAGCTAGGTGGCACAATGGATAGAGAGCTGGATCTGGAGTCAGGAAGCCTTGAGCTCAAATCTGCCCTCAGACATTTTCTAGCTGTGTGACCCTGGGCAAGCAACTTTGCCTCTCTGTGCCTCAGTTTCCTCTTTGGTAAAATGGGGATAATAATAGCACCTGCCTCCCAGGTTGTTGTGAGGATAAAATGAGATAATATTTGAAAAGCATTTTGCAAATAAGAGAACAACCAAAAAATGATAGGCATGGTGATAAATACATGTAATCCCTGCTACCAGGGAGGCTGAGGCTGGTGAATCACTTAAGCTCAGGAGTTCTGAACAACAGTGGAACTGAAACTGATCAGGTGACCTCACTAAGTTTGGCACCAAGGTAGAGAGTCCCTGGGAAGGAGGGACCACCAATCTGACTAAGGAAGGAAGAATTGGCCCAATTCAGAAAAAAATAGAGCAGGTCAAAGTTCCCATGCTGATCAGTAGTGAGAGCAAGCCTGTGAGTGGCCATTTCACTTCCTGTCTGGGGGAGATAGAGAGACCCAGTCTAAAAAAGTAGAAAAGGGAGAGTCGAACCCTAGGATAAGTAGGGAGACAGTAAGAGAGTCCTTAACTCTTGGTGATAAGATCAAGTCAGAGCTAGTTTGAGCTAGTTTCTAGGGTACTCCCCAAAATTGATGCATGTGAATGCTAAACCAATGTCAGTGGTCTTTGGAGAAGAGCAGAATGAAGGGAAATTGTATTTGGAATCAGAGGACCCATGTTGAAGGCTTCACTCAGCTATGTGTATGTGACTTTGGGCACAGTCATTTCCTACCTGATAAGGGACAACCAACTTCCCCTCTATGGGCCTCAGTTTTCTCATCCATAAAATAAGGGAGTCGCATTAGATGATAACCAATGACCTTTCCAGCTCTAAATCTAAGATTCTTCCACAACAGGCCAGTGAGCAAATACCCATTTTCCTACTAGGAGAGTCTAAAGCTTACAAACTTATTCCACAATTAAAACTCAATTTTTTTAAAAAAAAAAACATTTATTTGAAACTCACACTTCACATGGAGATTGCTTAAAGGAGTTCTTTTTTTGGATTATTTATTTATTTAATATTTTTAGTTTTCAGCATTGATTTTCAAAAGAATTTGAATTACAAATTTTCTCCCCATTTCTACCCTCCCCCCAGTCCAAGATGGCATATATTCTGGTTGCCCCATTCCCCAGTCAGCCCTCCCTTCTGTCATCCCACTCCCCACCATCCCCTTTTCCCTTACTTTCTTGTAGGGCGATAGATTTCTATGCCTCATTGCCTGTATATCTTATTTCCTAGTTGCATGCAAAAACTTTTTTTTGAACATTTGTTTTTTAAAACTTTGAGTTCCAAATTCTCTCCCCTCTTCCCTCCCCCACCACCCTCCCTAAGAAGGCAAGCAATTCCACATAGGCCTCATGCGCATCATTATGTAAAACCCTTCCACAGTACTCATGTTGTGAAAGGCTAGTTATATTTCCTAACTATCCTATCCTCCTTTATTGAATTTTCTCCCTTGACCCTGTCGCTTTTCAAAAGTGTTTGCTTTTGATTACCTCCTCCCCCTGTCTGCCCTCCCTTCTATCTTCCCCCTTTTTAATCTCCTTCCTTCTTCTTTCCTGTGGGGTAAGATACCCAATTGAGTGTGCATGGTATTCCCTCCTCAGGTCTAATCCAATGAGAGCAAGATTTACTCATTCCCCCTCACCTGCCCACTCTTCCCTTCCAACAGAAATGCTTTTTCTTGATACTTTCATGCGAGATAATTTACCCCATTCTATCTCTCCCTTTCTCCCTCTCCCATTACATTGCTCTCTCGTTCCTTAATTTGATTTTATTTTCTTAGATATCATCCCTTCATATTCAACTCACCCTGTGCCTTCTGTCTATATAGATATGTATATTCCCTTCAGCTACCCTAATACTGAGGTCTCATGAATCATACACATCATCTTTCCATGTAGGAATGTAAACAAAACAGTTCAACTTTAGTAAGTCCCTCATGATTTTTCTTTTTTGTTTACCTTTTCATGCTTCTCTTGATTCTTGTGTTTGAAAGTCAAATTTTCTATTCAGCTCTGGTCTTTTCACTGAGAAAGCTTGAAAGTCCTCCATTTTATTGAAAGGCCATATTTTGCCTTGGAGCATGATATTCAGTTTTGCTGGGTAGATGATTCTTCGTTTTAATCCTAGCTCTATTGATCTCTGGAATATCATATTCCAAGACCTTTGATCTCTTAATGTAGAAGCTGCTAGATCTTGTGTTATCCTGATTGTGTTTCTGCAATACTCAAATCGTTTCTTTCTGGCTGCTTGCAATATTTTCTCCTTGATCTGGGAGCTCTGGAATTTGGCAACAATATTCCTAGGAATTTTCTTTTGGGGATCTTTTTCAGGAAGCGATCGGTAGATTCTTTCAATTTCTATTTTACCCTCCGGCTCTAGAATATCAGGTCAGTTCACCTTGATAATTTCTTGAAAGATGATGTCTAGGCTTTTTTTTGATCATGGCTTTCAGGTAGTCCAATCATTTTTAAATTATCTCTCCTGGATCTATTCTCCAGGTCAGTGGCTTTTCCAATGAGATATTTCACATTGTCTTCCATTTTTTCATTCTTTTGGTTCTGTTTGATAATATCTTGATTTCTCATCAAGTCACTAGCTTCCACTTGCTCCAATCTAATTTTTAAGGTAGTATTTTCTTCAGTGGTCTTTTGGACCTCCTTTTCCATTTGGCTAATTCTGCCTTTCAAGGCATTCTTCTCCTCATTGGCTTTTTGGAGCTCTTTTGCCATTTGAGTTAGTCTATTTTTTAAGATGTTATTTTCTTCAGTATTTTTTGGGTCTCCTTTAGCTGGTCATTAACTTGTTTTTCATGGTGTTCTCACATCCTTCTCATTTCTCTTCCCAATTTTTCTTCTACTTCTCTAACTTGCTTTTCCAAATCCTTTTTGAGCTCTTCCATTGCCTGAGACCAATTCATGTTTTTCTTGGAGGCTTCTGATGTACACTCTTTGATTTTGTTGACTTCTTCTGGCTGTATGTTTTGGTCTTCTTTGTCACCAAAGAAAGATTCCAAAGTCTGAGTCTGAATCTGAGTCCATTTTTGCTGCCTGGCCATGTTCTCAGCCAACTTACCTGACCCTTGAGTTTTTCAGCAGGGTATTACTGCTTGTAGAGTATAGAGTACTTTGTCCCAAGCTTGAGGGGCTGCGCTGTTGTTTTCAGAGCTATTTCTACACAGCAAACTCTGCGACTCCAGTGCTATTCTTCCCCCAAGAACCGCTGACCCAAACCAGACTCAGATCTAAGCTGGCTCTGCCCTCCTGCTCAAATCTGCCACTTAATTCCTCCCACCAGGTAGACCTGGGGCCAGAAGCAACTGCAGCTGTAGTTCTGTAGCTGCACCACCTCCGCTGCCCCAGGGTCAGTGGCCTAACCATGAACTCGTTTCACTCTGTCTCCCGCAGTTTTTCCCACTAATCTTCTCTGTTGTCTTTGGTGCTTGTGGGTTGAGAAGTCTGGTAACTGTTACAGCTCCCTGATTCAGGGTGCTAGGGTCTGTTCTTCCCAGCTCCAGGTCTTGTTGGTCTTGGTGCAGCCCATGCTGGGCTCTGCTCCGCTCCACTCCCAGGTCCCTGAGATAGACCTTACCCAGCGACCATCCAGGCTGTCCTGGGCTGGAGCCCTCTCTTCCCTCTGGTATTTTGCGGGTTCTGCAGTTCTAGAATTTGTTTAGAGCCATTTTATAGGTGTTTGGAGGGACCTGGGTGGGAAGCTCACCCAAGTCCCTGCTTTCCAGCCGCCATCTTGGCTCCGCTCCCCCAAAGGAGCTCTTCACCTAAGGTCCTTAAACTTGTTTGATTGTACAAAACATGTAAGTTAACAAGTTTTGAATCTCATCCCTCATCATCTAGACTACCATAGCTCTCCCTAGTTTAGGGCTTCTAAACTTGGTATCAGTGACATTTTTTTTTCCATAACTGTTTTTCAATATAATTGGCCTCCTTTGCAATCTTATACATTTGAAAACATAATTCTATTAGCACAGTTCCTGGCACATAGTAAGGGGCAGCTAGGTGGTGCTGTGGTGGATAAAGTACTGGGCCTGGAATTAGGAAGACTCATCTTCCTGAGTTCAAATCTTACTAGCCATGTGACCCTGGATAAGTTACTTCACCCTGTTTGCCTCAGTTTCCTCCTCTGGAACATGAGCTGAAGAAGGAAATGGCAAAGCACTCTAGAATCTCTTCCAAGAAAACCCCAAAAGGGGTCACAAAGAATCGGGACACAACTGAAATGACTGAACAACAGCGACCGGCACATAGTAAGTACTTGATAAACACTTTTTCATCCAACTGACAATGGCATCAATGGCCCAAGAAAGGTTACGAACCATCAGTATAGAGGAATTTGAGTCCACAAAAGGGCAGGACCGCTCTCAAACTCTTTCAAGACCAGGACTCTTCAGACTCCAGATGCATTTTATTACATCTCTTATTGATTCTCTAGTACTCTACTGCCTCACAAGGCCTGAGATTTTCTCTTCAGACCCCCAATTTCAACCCACCTGCCCCCGCACCCCCTGGTTCATGTTCAGAGGATCATAAAATTGAAAATCTTGGAACCTCGGTTAGAAGAGAGCTCAGGTGCCATCTGGTCCAACCCATGCCTAAACCAGAATCTCCTCTCCAACATCCTAAACAAGTGAGCATCCAGCCTCTGCTGAGCCACCCCACGCCACTTTAGGATGGTTAGGAAGCTCAAATTTCCCTCTTCTCAACTTCCACACATTACTTTGAATTTCCTCTTTTCAGAGATGGTGCTGGCCTACATTGCTAAGAGAGAAATTTCATTTCACCATTTAAATTACAGGTCCAGTAATTGTGTTGTATGCATGTGCGCACACACACACACACACCCCTCCTCTTTTCATCCATTTTACCTACATTAATCAGATACCAAGTTCATTGAATTTACTTTTATTCTCCTCCGTAAATCCTCCCTGCCATTCCTTTCCTACCTCATGAATCCTCTTAATTTTAGCTGCACTAATTTGGAATGTTCCTTTCCAAGAAATATTATTTTCATTCCATACCCTTTATCCTTGTAGGACACTCTATTTTACAGAATGAATGTTTACTTATTGGAATAAACATGAAAGGAGGTTGTGTAATGAAGAATACTCTAGAATGTACGGGGGCAGGGGGAGGTAAGGGGCCCACACAATTCTGTTCTTTAATTTTTACCTCAATTGCTTGTCCCTTTTAAAGTCATAACAGCCTCCCTTTGGGTCAGTGTCCCCTTTTTCAACGTTCTCCAAGATGTATCCCTCCAAGGGATCCCAATAATTTTCTCCCCCTTAGTGGAAGTTCACACACACACACACACACACACACACACACACACACACACGCTTAATTGAAATACCCCTGCATTACTCTCTTCCACCTCTGTGTGATTATTTTGTGATACTGGCAGAACCTTCCTTCTAGAAAGACCCGATTCTCATTCTGCCTTTGTGATCTGCCCTCCAGTGAACCAAAGCACCCTCTCCCACCACCTCCAAATGAAAGAGAAATTTTCACACTCCCACTTTTTTTCCTGGATCCCCTCCTCCCTTTACATACCCCCTACCACAGAAGAATACCTCTGTAATATCTCTCCTTTGATGATATTGATTTACTAATGAGGGTTTTCCTCCTGAAATATTAATTCATTCCTTCATACTACTCTCCTCCAGACTTCTCCCCTTTTGTCTTTTATTCCTTAGATTCTTTTGTTCATTGATGTTCTTTTGCCTGTCTCTCAGACAACATGTGAGCTTTAAAAAAAGAAAATAAAACAAACAAACACAAAGACTCCCTCACCCTCACTCATGGCCTTGTCTAGCCCTAGCAACATGAAAAATATACATTTCATTTCCTAGTCTTCCTTTGCTATCTGAACATATTTATCTTTTCTCTGTTTGATCACTTTGCATGTTGAATACCCTGCTCACCTCTGGGTTCCTTTGAAAGAAAGCCTTGAATTCTTCCTTTCTGCTGAATGTCCAATTATTTTCCTTGATGTTCAGACTCGGCTTTGCAGGATATGTTATTTGAGGGGAGGCATAGACCTATCTTTTGTGCTTTTTAGAATTTCATATTTTTGTCTTTCCTTGAATTTTCGTAAAGAAGGAATACTTCTTTGTTATTTTTATTGAGTTTTCTTGAACTGGATGCTTGCACATTTTCCTCTTTGGTGATGGGATTCTAAGGTTTGGCTGTGATGTTTTTGGTAAGTAAAACTCGGATTGTTTTTCTTTTCAGTTAGCATTCTGTGGATTTTCTGAAGTTGGACTTTTTCATCTGTTTCTAATATTTCCGAGCAATTTTCTGTAGGATTTCATCAAGTATTTGCAGTCTCTTTTAATAATATTTTTCTGTACTCTTTAGATTTCTCATCACAGTCTATCTTCAAGTTCGATATTCCTATTTACAGATATACAGGGTGTCCAAAAAGTTTTTGTGAAGTTTTAAGCTGTACTTTTCTCATGGATTCTTCCAATCTTGTCTTGATTTGCTTCAATTAATTTTCTTCCTAGCTTATCATTTCTAGATTCCAACTCTTGAATTCTTCCTTTCAGAGAATTTACTCTTTTGGAGGTTGTGTCTGCCTTTTATTATAAATTATTCATCTTTTTAGTAAACTTGTTGACTTCAATCTTTAGTGCTTTAATTTCTATTCCTATTTCTTTGATACTTTTATTTAATTCTTTAATTACTCTTTTGAACCATTCCAGTGGGTCTTTGAGTTTCTCTACTGTCATTTCATGGAATCTTATAGAATTTGTTGCATATTTTTCCCCTCCTCATGGGATTTTAACTCAGTTTCCTTTGCAATGGAGTACTTATTAATTGTGATGGTATTTTTCTTCTATTGTTGTTTCAACAATCTGGCTAGCAGCTGTTGTGGGGGTGAAAGACCAACAAAAGCCCAACAACAAGAACGCTACCAGCACGCTTCAAAAGCCCAGGTTCTTTTGGTCTGCTTTACTAAGGAAAACAACATTAAGGGGCGGACAAGTTTACTTTAATTCAGCATACAAATACCATTCACTTAGTTCGGGGGGAAAAGCCAGCACCCTGAACTTCAGAGCAAATGCAAACAAATTACAAACATTGACAGACAGACCAAATACAATTCATAGTTACCAACATCTAGGTTCAGCCCGGGAGATCATAACGAGGGCAGGCCCAGAATCACGCATGCCACCATGGCTGTGGGTAAGAGCTCCAAAAAATAGAAAGCCAACCCCTGTTTTTATATCTTTTTCAGCGTCAAGGGTGAGTCACACATGAGACTCACCCACATGACCTAGAATCGTCACAAAGAGGCGACTTAAACCCACATGGTCTAAAAGCCTCTGATGTCCCAAACATGTCACTCAAACTAATGTGTAAACTAGGCCCTCCCCTGAGGCAAGGAGGTCACCAAGGACTCCTAATCTAATCAAGGAAACAAAGGCCAAACTCTTCAAGGGCACTTGGTTGAACTGAGTGCTAAGAGCCGATTTTGCTTACCAACACAACTGTTTATTCATTTTTCTTCCAAAGTCAGTTCATATATGTCCTTGTCAGTCACTGTCAATTTTTCTATAGTATCCTTGTTATAAAGGAAGCGGCTAGATGGCTCAGGGGATAGAGTGCTGGGTTTGGAGTTAGGAAGACCTGAGTTCAGATCCAAGCTCAGACACTTACTAGCTATGTGACCTTGGGCAAGTCATTTAACTTCTGTTTGCCCTAATCTACTGGAAGAGAAAAAAGCAAACCACTCCAGTATCTTTGCCAAGAAAACCCTGTGGACAGTATTGCTCTGCTATGGTCCACTGGGTCACTAGGAGTCATACACCACTGAACAAATGAACCTTGCTGATCAAACAGAGAAAACATAAATATGTTTAGATGGCAAAGGAAGACTAAGAAATGAAATGTATATTTTTCCTGTTGCTAGGGCTAGACAAGGCCATGAGTGAGGGTGAGAAAGTCTTTGTGTTTGTTTGTTTTATTTTCAATTGTTTTTATTTTATAGCCTCAGACTGTTGTGTCCATCACCTAGACCATGCTGATTGCTCACTGTTCTTTCGAGTCACTGAAGCTGGGAGAAATCAGTGGTCCTCAAGCAATGGGAGTTACCAATTGGGGAGCTGCCATAGGGAAAGCCTGAAAGGTCACTGTAATTGGCCCTGTTCTTAACCTTTCCAAGACTAACTCCTTGGGGCTCCATTTTCCTCCCAGGGACAAACTTCCTTCAGTTATTAGGCTGACTCCAATGACTGGTCCAGTTTTAGGGTCCCAACTCAAACAAAGGTTGGGGATATCCTGCCAGGTCACTACTGAGGGGAAATGCCAAGAAGTCTTTGTAGTTGTATCTCTTCTCCACCTTTCACTCTTTGTGAAGGCTGCTCGCTTCTTCCTGTACAGTAGTAAATAGTCATAAGCAAGATTGCACTTTTGGGTCCCTCTCTGTCCCACAGTTTTCTTCCCCTGAGCTCCATGACTCCTCCTAGCCTTGTATTTCTACCCCCTCAAGGCTCAGGGCTACAGTGATTCATAAACCTCAATGGATCTTAGGAATACATACTCCTAGGGCACTACCGATGGCTCAGAATCAATGGCTGATGCCTAAAATTATTGCCAACATGAGGGACCTGGGGCTACTATTGCCTAGGGGGTGCAAAGAGTGGGAATGCTCAGGGTACTAAGCTGGTGGTATAACTTTCAGTTATTTTTTATATGAATTACATTTTGGAGAGTTCCTTCTTTTGCCTTTTTTGTCACCACTGTTTTTGTTGTCAGGCTTTCTGATTTTTTGCTATGGTTTCCTTGAAGTGGTTAGGTGGGCACTACACCCCAGGTTCCTTCTCATTCTACCATCTTCCCAGGATTCCTCAAGAAATCCTTTTGAGGTCTGGTGACCAGAGAGTAGAGCTGGAAGCTAGGAAAGTTTGAGATCTCCTGCAGCTTCTACTACTTGCATCAAACCAAGAAATGCCCTTAATCCTCCCCCTCCACCTGGTTCTAATAATAGTCATGGCACAGGACAAGAAATTATTAGTTAAATGCCGCCAAGTCCTTTGATGATGAAAAGGTCCTCTTCTCCCCCAATTTCTTTGAGATTCGCTAATGCTGGAATGCTTTGCTCAGGCTCCTTTGAGAACAAGGCTCAGCAGGGCTTCATTTCTCACCTTCCATTTTGGCCGAAGAGGAAAAGTGCAGAGGGAGGCCTGCTCT
This sequence comes from Trichosurus vulpecula, assembly GCF_011100635.1. Taxonomy (NCBI): domain Eukaryota; kingdom Metazoa; phylum Chordata; class Mammalia; order Diprotodontia; family Phalangeridae; genus Trichosurus; species Trichosurus vulpecula. The sequence continues at coordinate 46,542,753 of NC_050582.1, read as the reverse complement.
GGGGATCAAAGCCAATCTCGACCTTCTTCACATTCAAAGAGCCTTCCTTCTCCTTGCCAGGTAGGTGCCAAGGGAGATTTTCTCAAACAAATGCCTTGCCCGAGAGGGCGCTTCAATTAGCCTCACCAGAGCTTTGTAAATAATAGCCTGCTGGGAAAGCCATAGGGAGGAAGGAGAAGGCCCGAATCCATCTCAAAGAGTACATTGCTTTCTGGACTCCTAATCAAGCCTCAGTTTGATGTGGGGAAAAGAGCACTGCACACAAAGTCAAGAGACCTGAATTCAAATCAGACTCTGCCATTTCCTAGCTCTCTGACCTTGGGCAAGTCATTTTCCTGCTCTCTGAGCTGCCTTTCCCTCATCTAGGAAATGAAGAGAAAAATACTGGTACAATTTTTCTTGTAGGGTTGTTTCAGCACTGTATAGGAGCCAGCCCACACTGGCTTAGGAGAGCCTACTGTTAAATTGTCTGTGTGAGCATTTACACCTCAGAAATCAGCAACTGCTACCAATCAGGGCTTGATTTATTATTTTGTTCAGTGTGTAGATTTAAGAAAGTGATAAAGTGATAATAATGTAGATTAAACTTAAAAGTGTACCATGGATGGGAGGGAGCCCTCCAAGCTGGTTATTAAACATTTACCAGCATGCTCCTGGTCATTATTATTGCTCATTTGTCAAGGATTTAATGGCTGTCACCCTGATTTGAAGAGGCCAGGAAGCAATGTAGAGCGATTGTTTACCCCAAGGATGTGTTTTCCTCAGTGATTTGGGAATATTAAGAGAGGGGTTGCTGGAGCTGAGTTATTGTTGTTCAGTAGTGTCTGACTCTTTGTGACTCCATTTGGGGTTTTCTTGGCAAAGATACTGGAGTGGTTTGCCACTTCTTTCTCCAGCTCATTTTACAGATGAGGAAACTGAGGCAAACAAGGTGAAGCAACTTGCCCAGGGTAACACAGCTAGGAAGTGTCTGAGGCCAGATTTAAACTCAGAGAGATGATTCTTCCTAACTCCAGGTCGGACGTTCTATCCACTGCAGCACCACCTAGCTGAATATATATGTATGTGTGCATATAAGTATATATGTGTGTGTGTGTCTGTGTGTCTGTGCGTATGCATACACACACACATACTTTCATTTGATCATGCCGACCCCCAAATCCATTTTCCCTTATCTCTTTTCCTTTTCACAGCCAGACTCCTAGAAAGGGTTAGTTGTGTTCATCACCTCCATTTCCTCACCTCTCCCTCTCTTCTCAATCCTTTGAAGTGTGCCTCTGGCTTCTACCACTGGTCTGAAATCATTCTCTCCAATATTACCAGGGACCCTTTATGAACTGCCAAGTTCAATGGCCATTTCTTAGTCCCCATTCTGTTTGACCTCTGAACAAATTTGGACACTTCCAGTTACCCCTTCCTCCTAGATACTCCCTCCACCCTTGGCCTCTGTGACCCTGCTCACTCTTGGTTCTTTTCCTACCTACCTGACCCATGCTTTGTCCTTTGTTAGATTTTCCTCCTGCTCCTACCCACTGATTGTGGCTACCCTGGGGACCTGAACTGGACCTAATCTTCTCATCCTCCTTTTCAATGTCACTTGATATACTCTCTGGCTCTCAAGAGTTTGATTATGGTCTCTGAAAAGATGGCACCCTAATCTCCATATGCAGCCTTAATCTCTCTCCTAGATTTCTTTCCCCAAGATGAACTCCCTATTGGACATCTCTAAAACAAGCATCTCAAACTCAACACATCCAAAATGACAATTATTATATTTTCCTCAAAACCCCTTCATTTCTGCCCAGGACACTACCTCCCTTCTAGATATCCATTTTTGCAACTTCGAAGTCACCTTGACTCCTCTCTCACTCATTTCTTCCCCCCATATCAGTTATTAAGTCTTATTTATTCTACCTCTACAACATCCCTCCACACCCAGCCACCACCCTAGTTCAGGCCAGAGATGTATAACAAGGGACTGTTATAAAAAAAAGTAAGCACAAAATATTTTATGTTTAATCTGATTATCATTTTCTCCATCACGTTGTTAAGCTTAGAAAATCAACAAAACAATAAATGAATCCCTGGTTTGTAGTGTTTTCCAATTTCTGAGCTGCAAATGCTTGCATTGAAAATTTAACAATGAGTTCTCAGGAGCCAGTATGAACCCCTGGTTTAGGCCTTCAGCACTTCTTGGCTGGACAGTTACAACAGCCTCCTAATTGTTCAGTCTGGAACAACTCTCTCCCTCTCTTCAAACCATTCCCCTTACCCAGCTACCAAATTGTCATTCCTCAAGTATAGGTCAGATCATATTACTTCCCTGCTCAAGAATCTTCAGTGATTCCCTTTTTCCCACAGGATAAGATATAAAATCATAAGCCTATAAATTAAAGCCCCCCATAATCTGGCAGCTAGGTGGTACTGTGGAAAGAGTGCCTAGCTTGAAGTCAGGAAGAGCCAAGTTCAAATATGGTCTCAGACACTTCCTAGATGTATGACCCTGTGCAAGTCACTTCTCTCTGTTTGCTCAGTTTCCTCTTCTGCAAAATGAGCTGTAGAAAAAAAATGGCAAACAGCTCCACTAACTCTGCAAAGAAAACCCCAAATAATGTCATAAAGAGTTCAGATGGGATGGAATAACAACATAATCTGGCTCTCATCTACATTCTAGAGAGAAGATAAAGGGCCAATTACCCCCCTTGTATATTTTATGTTCCATATATTACCTCTGGGCCATGCCCAGAATGTCATCTCTCCTCACCTCTACATCTTACAACCTCCAGCTTCCTTAAAAGCACAACTCAGGTACCACCTCCTTAAGTAAAAAAGCCTTTTGGTCATTCCTCCAGGATCATTGCTTCTTGAAAACACTTTGTGAAACTTTGTGTATACTTGGCAATTACTTCCTGGCCTATATTTGGTATCCACCTTGAGGACAGGGGTTGCTTGATTTTTGTCTTTGGATCACCAACACACTCCTACCACACATTGGTTGGACTGAATTCAATCTTTTTATTTTCTTTATAACAATGAATTAACTGATTCCCTCCTCCCCCATATTCCCCTCCCGGCAAATGGACTGATTTGTATCACTAAATTGAATGGTTGCTTTAAACTCCCAGGAACCTGACTGAATGAGGGAAGCACGAACTTGGAGATGTTCCTAGTCATTTCGTTCTGAGTGACCCAGCAGAAGGTGGCCGAGTTCACAGAGACGCATTTACTTGTTGAATGAAAGGAAAAGCCTTCCTTCCCACACTTGTGGGGTTTCATTGATGAGTCATTTAAGACATTTGCCGGATGACAATAATTTTTGTGTGGATCATACATTTGTTGCAGGGGGGAAGGAAGAGGAGAAGAAAAACGAAGATGAGAAAGGGAGATGTAGGTAGAAGTTATGCTAGATACACCCCTAGGTCCTTTCCAATTCTGAGATTCTTTGATTCTGTGAAAAAGAAGCAACAGAAGTGGTAGCAATACTCCGAAGTCATCCCACCCAATGTAGGTATTCCCTCCACAAAACTACTGAAGTGTGATCATCAAGCTTCTGCTGAGACAACTGAAATGACAAGGAGTCCACTATTAGAAGGTTATTTTCTTATGTTCTCAATAGAATATAAAATCTGTGAGGGTAGAGACTGTATCATTTTGTTTTTGTTTTGTTTTCTTGAATCCTCAACACCTAGAATGTCTAGTACAAGTTAGTGAATATTCAATTATTATTGCTTTATTGATTGATGGATTTAAATTTCTCCCTATAGAGTATAAGCTCCTTGTGGGCAGGCATTTTTCATCTTTGTGTCCCCAGTGCCTAGCTCAGTACCTGGCATGAAGTCCACTATTTACAAATAATTATTTCTGGCTTGATAATATTGAGCAGAAATCTACATCTCTGTAAGTAGCTATGGCCCCAGTGGTATCAGTGCATCCTTTGTAGTCAAACAAAACAAGTTAGCTGTGAATCCTGCAGAGTAACCTTTCAAAAACTGGAAGATAATCATCATGTCTCCACTGAGTCTTCTTTCTATAGGCTACAAATCTCCAGTTCCCTCAAATGTTTTTGAATATTGTGGTTTTGAATACCCTTCCCATCTTTATGGCCCTTCTTCTGGATACCTTCCAGCTCATCAGTTTCCCAATTAGAGGATAGAACTAAGGAATAAATGAACTATGGGGTTATTTGGGTGTGCTGGGTGTGTGTTCAATTTTCACAGTAAGCACATACACCTCGGAAATTGGAAAACACTGCAAACTGTGGCTGGATTTATTGTTTTGTTTATTGTCTAGATTTAAGAAAGCATGGAGAAAATGTTAATGCACATGGAAATCAAAAGTGTTTCCTGGGCCCCAGAGAGCAGGTTGTTGAACATTTACCAACTCACTCCTAACACCCTTCATCTAGATGCTGTACTTCTACTAATGCTTCCTAAAATCCAGCTTTATGAGACTGTAAGCTACAGAGCAAGTGCAGATAGATCCACTTTGGTAGAGGAAGTTTCCACACTCAATTGAATCACAGTTCCCCACTCCCCAAGCAAAATATCCATTTTTTCAGTAGTTGTAAAACATACAATTTGTACATGGGGTATACCATACACATCAGAAATATGCCACAGGCTACTTATCTCCATTGTTCATTGCCTTCTGGGTTACCTACAACTTAGATTTGTGGTGTTCCAAGATTCTAGACCGCATAGTAGGTGCTTAGTAAATGTTTATAGACTGACTGGCATACAGCATCATTGGAGGAATATTTCTCTTAAAAGGAAGTTTTGTATGCTAAGGAGTAGCTAGGGAACTCACCAACTTCCCAAATTCATTCCAGACTTCTCTCGTCTTCTTTTCAATTCTGGACAAAGTTCAGCAACACTGTCATGCATTATATAGAGTCCAGAAAGGGAGTAAGGATATTTGCTTGATTGGCCTCATTTAGGCAGTAGGTAGTCTTCAAGAGAATGGCACACATGTGTGTGTATTTCAGCAGGTCAGTCATTCTATTCTCGGGAAGCCAAAACACAAGCTTTGGACGGATCCAAAACAAGCATTAGGGGACCCAAAAATAAGCACTGGGCGGGTTTTAAACATTCTTTACAACCATCCAGGTTCCCTATGGTGTCGCTGGTGTCAGCCTGACCTCCACAAAAAGTTGTGGGGATTAGACAATTTTCTAGTCACATAAAGCTAGGTTCGAACAATATTAATAAATGATAAATAATAATCCACAATGCACACGTATATGTACGTGTATGTGTGTGCATGTGTGCGTGTGTGTGTGTGTATATCTATATATCTATATATATATATACATATATATATATATATACATATATATATACATGACTAATTCAGTGGATTTCTGGACAGTAAGCATTTTTATCCCTTTGATTATTCCTATGTGGACTGCTAGAGTAATCTTTCTCTCTTGAGTTATAGATCTTACTGAATAATCTTGGCAATCTTCTAGGGCTTAATCCAATTAGTATATAATTTCACCTACAAGGAAAAGCATCCGGAGGATCTCACCATCTATAGGGAATCTTTACTCCATTTGGATCCTACAGACGACACATCCTTCATGACAGTGAGAAATGCCTTTAGTGACCATATATATTTCCTGTTTCATGGCCTCAAAAGTTTTAGTACAGTTTTAAGCTATTAAAGCTTAAAACTACACTGAAACTTTTGGGAAATTCTATAATAATCTTAGTATCATGTTTGTTGTTGCATTTTTCAAGAAATCTTATAAGATAAGACACCTTATAAGGGCAGCTAGGTTAAGTGATCTTACCAGGGTCACACAGCTAGTGAATTCCTGAGGCTGGATTTGAACTCTGGCCTTGCCGTCCTGGTGATTTCACTTAACTTCTATCTACCTCCGTTTCACACCTACCTCCCAAGGTTGTTGCAAAAATCAAATGAGATATTTGTAAAGTTCTTTGCAAACCATAAAGCCGTATTTTTATTAATGTTAGCTACTATTATTAAAAGATTATGGGTTTAGGGCTGGAAATATCTTAGTGATGATTGAGTACAACCTTATCTTAGAGATGAGTAGACAGAGGCCCAGAGAAATCAAGTGACTTGTTCAGAGTCACAGAGATAGTAAGTGTCTAAGGAGAGATTTGAATCTAGGACTTCATGACTCCAAGTCCAGTGTTTCTCACATAATCTTTTTTAATTAATTTATTTATTTTTTAGTTTTCAATATTCACTTCCATAAGATTTTGAGTTCCAAATTTTCTCCCCCTCCCTCTCCTACTCCATCCCCCAGATCGCGTGCAATCTGATATAAGTGCTACTTATACATTCATATTAAACCCTATTTTCACAATAGTCGTGATGTAAAGAAGAATAAGAACTAATTGGAGATACCACAAGAAAGAAGAAACAAAACCAAACAGCAAAAGAAAAGGGGAGCAAATAGTATGTTTCCATCTGTGTTCAGACTCCATAGTTCTTTCTCTGTATGCAGATAGTATCTTCAATCATGAGTCTTTGGGAGTTGTCTTGTATCCTTGCATTGCTGAGAAGAGCTAAGTCTATCAAAGTCAGTAATTGCCCAGTGTGGCTGTTACTGTGTTCAGTGTTCTCCTGGTTTTGCTCACTTCACTCAGCATCAGATCATGTTAAGTCTTTCTAGGTTTTTTCTGAAGTCCACTTGCTCATCATTTCTTTAACACAATACTATGCCATTACATTCATATGCCACAACTTGTTTAGCTATTCCTCAATTGATGAGCATCCCCTCAATTTCCAATTCTTTGCCACCACAAAAAGAGCTTCTATAAATATTTTTGTACCTGTGGGCCCTTTTCCTGCTCTTATGACCTCTTTGGGATACAAACCCAGAAGTGGTATTGCTGGATCAAAGGATATGCACATTTTTATAGCCCTTGGGCATAATTCCAAATTGCTCTCCAGAATGTTTGGGTCAGTTCACAACTCCACCAACAATGCAGTAGTATTCCAATTTTCCTGCATCTTCTCCAGCATTTATAATTTTACTGTTTTGCTATGTTAGCCGATCTGATAGTTGGGATGTGATGCCTCAGAGTTGTTTTGATTTGCATTTCTCTAATCAATAGTGATTTAGAACATTTTTCATATGACTATAGATAGCTTTAATTTCTTCATCTGAAAAGTGCCTGTTTATATCCTTTGACTATTTATCAATTGGGGAATGACTTGTATTCTTATACATTTGACTCAGTTCTCTATGTATTTTAGAAATGAAGCTTTTATCAGAGACACTGGTTGTAAAAATTCTTTCCCAATTTTCTACTTTCTTCTTAATCTTGGTTGCATTGGCTTTGTCTGTGCAAAACATTTTCAATTTAATGTAATCAAAATTATCCATTTTGAATTTTATAATATTCTATCTCTCATTTGGTCATAAATTCTTCTGTTCTCTATAAATCTGACAAGTAAGCTATCCCTTGCTCTCCCAGTTTGCTTATAGTATCAGCCTTTATATCTAAATTGTTTACCCATTTGGACTTTATTTTGGCATACAGTATAAGATGCTGGTCTATGCCTAGTTTCTGCCATACTATTTTTCAGTTTTCACAGCAGTTTTTGTCAAATTGTGAGTTCTTATCCCAGAAGCTGGGGTCTTTGGGTTTATCAAACAGTAGACTACTGCAGTTATTGACTACTATGTCTTGTATACCTAACCTATTCCACTGATCCACTACTCTATTTCTTAGCCAGTACCAAGTAGTGTTGATGATTTCTGCTTTATAATACAATTTAAGATCTGGTAAGGCTATGCCACCTTCCCTAGCATTTCTTTTCATTAATTCCCTTGGTATTCTGGACTTTTTGTTCTTCCAGATGAATTTTGTTATTATTTTTTCTAGCTCTACAAGATAATTTTTGGTAGTTTGATTGGTATGGCACTGAATAAGTAAATTAATCCAGGTAGAATTGTCATTTTCATTATATTAGCTCAGCCTACTCATGAGAAACTGATGTTTTTGCAATTATTTAGATCTGACTTTATTTGTGTGAAAAGTATTCATGGAGTTCCTGGGTTTGTTTCGGCAGGGAGACTCTCAAATATTTTATAATGTCTACAGCACCTTTAAATGGAATTTCTCTTTCTATCTCTTGCTGTTGGGCTTTGTTAGTAATATATAGAAATGTCAATGACTTCTGTGGGTTTATTTTATATTCTGCAACTTTGCTAAAGTTGTTTATTATTTCAAGTAGTTTTTTACTTGATTCTCTAGGATTCTCTAAGTATATCATCACATGATCTACAAAGAGTGATAGCTTTGTTTCTTCTTTGCCTATTCTAATTTCTTTAATTTCCTTTTCTTCTCTTATTGCTAAAGCTAACATTTCTAGTACAATATTGAATAACAATGGTGATAATAGGCATCCTTGTTTCACCCTGATCTTATTGGAAATGCTTCTAGCTTATCCTCATTGCATATAATTCTTGCTTAGATAGATGCTACCTATCATTTTAAGAAAGATTCCATTTATTCCTATGTTCTCTAGTGTTTTTAAAAGGAATGGGTGTTGTATTTTGCCAAAAGCATTCTTGTAATCTTTAATATGTAAATGAGAAAACTTGTTGGAGAAGTTTTAATGCCCTATTTTGCTGTATCAATACATTTTTTAAATCAACAAACAATAAACTCAGTATGATATTGTATTCTCTGTACCTTTCAACGAATTGTGCGACTATAAGGATGTGGTTTGATGTAGAAAATTGTTTATAAAAGCCTGCCTGTTCAATTCTCATATTTTCATCAAGGATACCCTTGATATTTTTTATTGATGATTCTCATAAAGCTTTTACAAAGAAGATAAATTGTTATATGGGTCAGTGGTTATTAAGGTCCTCTCAATAGCCTATTTTGATGCTGTAATATTGTCTGCACTTTTCCCTCATTCTTTTGGTACCTCGTCTTTCCTAAGATATCTTGTAAAATGGTCATTCAGTGTTTTCAGGATTGTATCACCTTCAGCATGGATTGCCTCCATTCATCCTTATTCTGGTCCACCTAATCTTCCCAGACTCATCTTCAAAAAATGCCATTTCTGCTTCCTCATACAGCATAGCAACAAATGAAACTTTATGGTCCAAATGTGGTGGTGATTCTTTTATTGATAGAGAGAATAGATCATTATAGATGAATCTGTTCTATTTTCCCTCTGTTTGTTGCCCTTCTGCCAGTTTCACCTACGAATATTCTTGAGAAAATATGACTCAGGTCCCACACCAAGCTTTCTGCCAACTTGTTTTCAACTCCACTGCCTTTTCCTACACTGTGAGGTGATGTTTCTCATAGTCTCCTGACACCCTCCTCCACAGCATTTTACAAATGAACTCATATTCTCACATAGGGTGGCCCTTGGCATCTTCTGCCTCATTTTCTACTTTAAAGAAATCCTATTTGCTGCGGCTGATTTAGATCGATTAGACTTCTACAGAAATAGTGATAATCAGGATAAATCTCTTTGCCTTTTACCATTTCCAATTTGGGGACATCAGCAGCTTATTTGAATGGATTCATTTGAAGCTATGGCTGTTAGATCCCATGTTGTCTTCTCCTTTTTGTCTTTTCTTCACATTGAAAGCTGACCTTTGCTCTACCTTGTTGAAGATCTGACTAGACGTAGACACCTAATTCTAATATGACTCACAAACCATTAATTTGGCATTTCTTATCTGTGAAGATACAGCCAATTTCATGTTTTGGGGGATCAATGTTGTTTGGTACTCATCATGTCCAGTGTCTTTCAATTGTTTTCCGGAAGAAATTATTCATAATGAATATGTATGAGGCTTCTGAGTGCTCTACTAGCCTTTGACTTCTTCCATTTTTAAAATGTGAATCATATTTTCCAACAAATTTTTTGCTGTTCTTTCCTGTGCTTGCCTTCACGCTGAAGTCACTTAGGATGAAAGTCTTTGCTGACTTTATCTAAAAGATAACTTTTTAAGTTCTTCATATTATTTTTCTACCTGTTCATCTACTGCAACAGACATTGGTATATAAATTGGTATTTTTTCAAGGTGGTCATTTTGTTTAAGATCATCAGAAGAACTACAAGATAAGATGACCAAGTGTCCCATGAAGGGATGTTTCTCATGGCCTCTAGGAACCCAATGAAACCACCTCCACCTATTCTACCATTTGCCTCTCCGAGCAGAACTTGTGAGCCATTCTTCCATTTCTTGGAAATTTCTTTCCTCTTTTAGTTTTGGTCATCATGAGAGAATCAATATTAATAATGAGGGGGCAATATGGTAAAGTAGAGGGAACATTTGGATTTAAGGTCCAGAAGACCTGGGTCTGAATCTCACCTTAGACATTTACTAGCTGTGTGATACTGAGGAAATCAATTAACTTCTCTATGCCTCATTTCCTCCATCTGCAAAAGGGGGGTGTCATTAGACCAAATGTCTCTAAGGTCCTTTCCATTTCTTTAAGTTTTTTGATAACTTTATTATATATTTAAAATGAATAGCTACACATATACATATATAATAGATTTGCAGTTTCATGAACAATCATCCTTTTGCTATTATTTTATGGAAATACTTGTTTTATTTCTTAGGTTCAGAATAAAATAAATATTTTTTAAAAAAAAGAAAAGTAAAGAAGCCAATTGGTTGTCCAGTAATGTCCAGTCATGGCCAAACAATAGATGGGGATAGGGACTAGACATGATTTCATTGGTATGGGCAACTCCCAGTTGAAGAAATTCCCTCAATCAATGCAGGTTGCCTTCCATTCCCAGATCTATGACTTAATTGCAGTCTGGGCAAGTCATTTCCCCTCCCTGGGCCTCAGTTTCCTCTTCCATAAAATGAAGGGGTTAAACTAGATGGCCTCTTCCAGTTCTAGAGCTGGAATCCTAGGATCCTCTGTTAAATTAATGGGTTTAGCTTAATAGCCTCTAACATCCCTTCTGACTCTAAATCTAATGATCCTACAATGTGGTTCAGTGTTTCCTCTAATATGACAGTGAGATGGTCTTTGGACAAAGACTTCAAACAAGCTGGCAAGAACCAGTTGTTAAATTTTCAGCATAAGCACTTATACCTCAAAAATTCACTATAGATAAGGGATTGGTTTATTGATTTTTTATTATTTGGAGTTAAGTATTAATAATGCAGATTAAACATAAAAGTGTATCATGTGTACATCTTGCACTCTTTCTTGCCAGGAAGCAGGTTGTTAAACATCGGCCAGCATACCCCTGCATTTAAAACACCAGTGATTGAATCAGTGTTTATAGAAAGTCTAAAAGTGATTGGATTCTTAGCACCTCCTGCCTCTTCTACCATCACTGCTACGGCTAAGAAAGGGAGCCACATGAAATATAGCATCACCATCCAGGAAGTGCACAGACAGAAGGAGAGAGGAGCCACTTAGGTAGCAAGAGGGAGGGACAGCCTGAATGCTACTTGGGTATCCACAAAATGTAACAAGATCTAAAGCATTGCTTATGAACCTTATTTTCTTTCCTAGACACCTTTGGCAGTCTGATGAGGCCTATGGACCCGTTCTCAGGCTAACCTTTTTGAATGCACAAAATAAAATACTTAGGATTACGAAGAAAACCAGTTAAATTACGGTTATCAAAAAATGTGAAGGACCCCAGGTTAAGAGCCCCTAAACATAGGGGAAGATCTATAGCATTTGAGCAAATCCTCAGTGAAGGATCTCTAAGTGTACATGGACAAGAATTGCTGAGCTATATTCTACACCAATGTATCCATGTTAATGAACTCAGATAGCCATTGGGGCTTTGATGTATATGTAGCACCAGGTTACCACAAGCTCAAGATGAGTGAAAGAAGCCCCAGCTCTTTTCCAAGTGAAGATCTATCTATGTAGGTCTTCTCCATCTTATACGATTGCTTTTTTAAAAAATCTAAATGCATTTATCCTATGATCCTGGGCCTAGGCATGAGTAATGGTAGGGATTAGGGGCACAAGGAAAGCTGTTGGAGGATGGAAGCAGTCTTTTCATGTCCCTCAAATTATAAGCTCTATCTAGAATGGAAGAGAAGCAGTGAAAAATATCATTAGACTGCAGGAATAGGAGGTGAGAATCTTCCCAACTTTCATCTTTCTTTCCTTGCTAACCTTGTCTCTGCCTCCCTCCCACCCAACCAAATACACTAGTCTCAGGATTTACCTTTTTGACTTCTCATTCCCTTTTGAAAAATCATTTGTGCAGCCCTCCAGTGCCCCGCCCTGCCTCTGATGGCCCCATCAGCCCCCAGGGCTCTAAGCACTCCAGCATGCAATCTAAACATTCCCTTTCATCTCCACAATGAGATAAAATAATAAGTGAGACCACCAAGCAGACTTTTTTTCAATGCCATTTCAATGGAACTAGTGGAAATAGGCCAAGGTAAAATCACTGAAAACCAATTTTCTGTTTTTACCTTTGGAGAGCGAGGAGTAGCTTTCCACACGACTATGGGCTTAACACACTCACATGTGACCCTATGCAGTTCTGGGCTCTCATCTGTCTGTTGTCTACATTTGTGATGGAACCATTCAGGCACAAAAGATATGTGCAAAAGAATGGGTATGGGGGTGAGTGGCATGAGGATGGGATGGAGGGCAGAGTGAGGAGTAAGGAAACCAAACTCTTTCGAGTTGTCACGTTGAAAGGAATACAGAGAAAACTCCAGAAGTCAATCGAATGTCAGCATCCAGAGGTTCCATGTAGATGACGTGTAGGAAGGGGGCACAGCTGGTAGGCCTTATGGTTAGAGAGCTAGTGGAGTGAGGGTGACCTGAATTCAAATCTTGCCTCAGCCCCTTACTAGCTGTGTGACTTGGGGCAAGTCACCTAATCTCTCAGACTGTTTGCCATTTCCTTCTCTAGATCATTTTACAGATGAGGAAAGTGAGATAAATGGGGTTAAGTGACTTGCCCAGGGTCACCTGGCTGGTAAGTGTCTGTGGCCAAATTTGAACTCATATCTTTCTCACTCCAGGCCAGGGTTCTATGCACTACAGCACCACCCAGTTGCCCCTCTTGTGCATCTTACTGTGGTTTATGTTTTGTTGTTGTTAAAGCATCAGGGAAAACCAAATTGCAATGAAGCTTAATGTAAATAAAACCTAAGACCTTTGGGGAAAAGGGGTATTCCCTTTGGGTCTTTGTAACTTGGGTGTTAAGACAGCAGTAGCAGACAGACAGTGGGTCTCGAAGCCAGGAAGGCCTGGGTTCAAGTCCATCCTCTAACACAGACTAGCTGTGGGACCTTAGGCAAATTTCTTAACCTCTCAGTGCCCCCCAGGAAGTGATCATCTAAGATTCCAAGTTGTGGAGAAGCCAGGGATAAGAACTGGACCTGTAATTTCACTGATCTAGGGAACTCTTAGATGTAGAAACTCCCTTTATCAATGCCAGTAAATCTCTACCAATCTTAGAGAATTGAGAGGGTGAGTGACTTGCCCAGGGTCCCATGGGTAGTGTCTGAGGCGAGATTAAAACTCAGCTCTTTCTGACTCAATGTCCAGCCTCTTAGTTGTCACACATAGTAGCTACTTAAAAACATTGAACTGAATTGTATTGAAAGGAGGAAAAATTGGTCATTCAACATTTTATAAAGGATGAAACTGAGGACCCAAAGGGAAAGTGACTCTTCCAAGGTCATAAAGTACCATCCAGATCTCCTGACCTACTTCCCCAATCCTGTCCTCATTCTACCACATCATATTTCATAGCAACCTGACTTTTAGATGAAAATGAACTAAATGATGGCAGTCTTGACCTGAGGATTGAAGCCTAAGATGGCAGTCACAAAAACTAAATATGTGGTGTTCTAAGGCTATGGAGGTAATAGTCCCGCTGTATTTTGCCCTAGTCTGGTCTCATTGGGAATATTGTGCTTTTAAGGGGCGTTGATAAACTCAAGAGCATCCAGAGGAGGGCAGTCAGGAGGCTCAGTGAGCAAACAAAGATGGACTGAATAATTAAAGAGGTTCAGCCAGAAGAGATGAAGACTCTTGGAAGGACATGCTAGCTATCTTGAAGTATCTAAAAGGTTGACACTGTGGGAGAGGTATTAGACTTAATCTGTTTGGCCTCAGACAACAGACCTGAGAGCTATGGGGGAATGTTTCAGAGAGACAGATTTAGGCTTCATAGAACAATCAGAGGTTTCCAAAAGAGAAGGAACTGTTTTGGAAGGTCCCTGTACTCCCCACTCCAACTAGAGGCCTTCAAGCAGAGGCTGGATGTCCACTTCCTAGGAATGTCCCCTTGTAGAGGGGATTCCTGGAGAGTTCTTCATTGGGCCCAATAAAAGGGGAAAGGGCAGCAAGGGGAGGAGGGGTGGAGAGAGAAGGATGGGACAAAGGGAAATAGAATAGAGAATAGGAGGGGAAGAGAGAGGTGGGAGGAATCATTGAATCTCAGACTCAGAAAGAAGTTGAGAGGTCAACCAGGGCATCATCCCCTCACCTCACCCAACCTCCATTCCCCAAAAATCCATAAAGAGGAAAGATTAAGACAAAGTATTGGGGAAGACACAATCTCTGATACTCACTACCTCTGTGGCCTAGAACAAGTCCTGCAAAGTCTGTATGCATTAGTTTCCTCATCGGTAAATTGTGAGCATGGGCTATATGGCCTCCAGCTCTTGATCTAGGATCCTATGACCATGACAAAGAAAGACCATGTAATGTCCAAGTACCATCCACCTTCAATTTTGTCAACAAAATTTTACACCTATAACCCCGCCAGCATTGCCTGCCCCCACCTCACCCAGTCCAGATGCTCAGATCTCTACCATAACTCAGCCAAAGCTCTGTTTTTTCCTCCCCCAGCAAGGGGCAACATCTTCCACTAAGCAGGGCTTGAGAAAACATGCATTGTGATCAAAGTTGGGCAATCAAGAATAGGTGACAAATGTCTCTCAGCTTTAAACCTGAATTTAAGCTTATTTTCTCCATGCCCAGGACCCAAAAGCAATTTCCAGCAGCTGCCACCTTCCTGACAACCAACTCCATACTGTCAAAGGGGCCAGAATCACAGAGGTCTGCAGTAAGCCCACATGGCCAAAAGTCAGTGGTAAACTTTGTAGTGGGCAGGATTACTCCAGAGGAGGATCATAGGGATGTGAGCTAATGCAGAGAGCATGAAGAGGGAACAAAGGCTCAGTACAGGGGGGGCTTAACCCTTTTCATGTCCTGAACCCTTTGGCAGTCTGCTGAATCCTAGGGACTCCTCAAAATAAGGGATTCAAATACATAAGATTACCAAGGAAACCAATTATATTGAAATATACTGCTCCAAATTTAAAAACAAAAAAAAACCACATTCAGGGAATTTCAGATTCAGAATCTCTGGAACAAAGTTTCAGAGTCAGAACATCCATTAGACTGTGAGCTCCTTGAAAGCAGAGACTGCTTTATATTTCTTTGTGTCCCTAGTGCTTAGCACTGGCACGTAGTAGACACTTAATAAATGCTTGGTAACTAAGGGTTAGACTAGTGGAAAGAAGGTGACCTGAATTCAAATTTGACCTCAGTCCCTTACTAGCTGTGTGACTTGGGGCAACTTATTAGAAGTCTCTGGGCATTAGCTCACTCATAGATTTTACCTATAGGGAGTTGAACTAGTTCCTGAGATTCCTTCCAGCTCTAATCCTCTAATCTCTCTGTCTGTCTGTCTCTGTGCTTTCTCTCTGTGCTCTCTCTCTCTCTCCCTCCCTCCTCTCTCTCTCTCTGCTCTCTCTCTCTGTCTCTCTCTCTCTCTCTCTCTCTCTCTCTCTCTCTCTCTCTCTCTCTCTCTCCCTACCCCCATCCCCAATCCCCAGAAGTCCTCTAAATTCTATGATCCTAAGAAGAGGTTGTCTTAGATTTCTTCCACCCATTCATTCACATTGCCTATGGGATTAAGAAAACCCAGGACAGCAATTCTGAAAAATCCAGATATAGAAAACAAATCTATTGGGGAGGGGGAAGGCCCTCCATTATTATTGGCCTTAGAAAATGTTCCTTCCTTTTACAAAGAGTTCACCGAAAGGTGCCTTCGACCAGGTAAGTAAGCCTTTGTTTACAGATCATTAACTATTTGACAGAAGGGCTGGGGGCCAATGACTTTAAAGCTATTGCCCTTTAAGATCAATCCAAATGAAGATGAAGCTTTGCTGGAATAATAAGAGTAATGGAAGGGAATTGACGAAGGGAATCTATATCAAGGACCATTGGCAGGTAGCCCCCCTCCCCCCAGGGTCCTGTCCTGTGCCTTCTCCTCTTCTGTCTCTATATTCTCAGTAATCTAATGAGTTCCCATTGATTCTACTAGCATCTTCTCAGAGACAATGCAACGTAGCAGATAGAGCTCGGAGCTGGAGTCACAAACACCTGGATTTGCCTCCTGTCTCAGGCACTAACCAACTGTTTGACCCTGATCAAGTTCACCTTGCAGTTTCTGTTTTCTCATCTGAAAAATGGGCGAGCACCTACCCCACAGGATAAGAGTACTGAGTGAGATAATACATGTAAAGAGCTATATAGGTGGCAGTTATTATTCAGACTCCCACTTCTACACAATGAGCTTTCATTTTGCTCCTAAATTCCAGTCCCATATCTCCAACATGCCCAAACAGAACTCATTTTACTTCCTCTTCTGCTCCTGGGCACTGCCATCTTTCCATTTACCACACAGGCAACCTCAGAGTCAGCCCCATCTTGTCATATCTGTGCCAGCACCACAATATTTCTCACACATGACCCTTCCTCTCTACAATGCTCAATTTCACTCTAGTTTCCAGCTTCGTTACTCTCACTTGGAGGATTTGGAACAGCCTCTTAATTGCTTCCAGTCTCTAATCCACCTTCCACACAGCCATCAAACCATCTTCCTCAGACACTGCTCCGACCATGCCACTTTCCTGTTCAGACAGTTCCAGTGATCACTCTTGCCTACAGGATAATGTAGAAACCCTTCAGCTCTCTACAAACTAGCTTATTCCAGCCTCATTTTATACTGTTCCCCTTTGCAAGCTCGACTTTCCAGCCACATTGGATTATTAACTGTTCTCCATCCCCTGCTCCTGTGCATTTTGGGCTGGAAGTGCCCATGCCTAGGATCCTCATAATCCATCCAAGGCATTTCAGCCAAAGTGACTCTAGCTGTATTCCATAATGCCTCCAGATGCTATAGGTACCCATTTCATTACAGCATCAATTTTGAGCCAGAAGGGACCGTACAGATTATTTCATCTAACCCTCTCATTTTACGTGGGAGGAAACTGAAGTTCAAGGGGATGACGTGATTTCAGCTCCTAGATCTAGAGTTCCCTAGAGGGAACCTCAGAGGTCATCCACTCCAGGGGAAGAAGCAGGCCCAAGGATATTAAATGACATGAAATATATAACGCTGGAGAGAGGTGAAAAAGGAGGCCAGCCAGTCCTGTAGTGACAACAAAGCTTAGTGGATAGAGGGCCCATAATGCTTCGGTGCTGTTCCTCGTGTAATAGTAAAAGACCTAGAGGAAGGCCTCCAAGCATGCTGAGTAAACTCTCTACGGAGGCTACACGATGGGGCTCGGACAACAGTCACTTAGGCTGAAATGGCGTGGATAGAGTGTGAGGTACCCTGCTGGAGAACTAAGCACATCATGGACACCACCACCAAGTCTCGATGTATTAATGCTGGATTATTTCCAGGGTCTCTTCCAGTTCTTGGATTTGAGGATTATAAGGAGCAGGCTTCTGAAAAGCAGTGGAGTCCTCAAAACTTGATCATAAAACTTGACCTGTTGATCTCTTCCCATAGCCCAAAGCAAATTCCTGTAGGTTGGAGATCTCCCCTCACCATGACTCATGGGTGCTTCTAGCAGAAATAAGGAGGGGTGGGTGGCCAGAGGCCTCAGCACATTCTCATCTGCCCTCTGCCTATCAGCAGTCCAACCTTTCATTGTTGCTGTTATTTGATCATTCAGGTGTATCCGACTCTTCATGACCTCGTGGACCAGACTATCCATGGGATTTTCTTGGCAAAGATACTGGAGTGGTTTATCACTTCCTTTTCCAGTGGATTAAAGCAAATAGATGTTAAGTGACTTGCCCGAGGTCATATAGCTAGTAAGGGTCTGAGACCAGATTTGATCTCAGGTCTCCTTCTTGACTCTAGACCCAATGCTTTATGCAGTGAGCCCATGAGGGCAAGGACTGTGCAATTTAACATGTGTTGAAATTCCTATTTCTCTATTGAAGTGACTTCATTTTATTGTGTGTCCCATAGACCACACAAGACAGTCAATGGTTCTCACTATTTTCCAGCTATACCAGACATTTTCTTATAAGCTCTTCATACTATGTTGCCTCAGAGTCCTACTTATTTCAAGTCCTCTTTTCCCCCTTAGGTTGGAATCATTTGGAAAAGCCACAGAGCACTTCCATTCAAAGCAGACCAAGTCCCAACAGCCACCCACTTTGGGAGGGTGCCTTGGGCAGAACAGTCATACTATTACACCCGGTTGGGCTATTAGACCCGCCTGGGACCCTTCCAAGTGGCACAGGAAGAAGGCAGCCAACTCAGGGCTCTAAGTATAATGAGGGGCTATCAGATGGAGCTGTCAGATCTCCAAGCATCCTTTTGTAAGCTCTGTGGTGTGAAGGACACAAGATGTGATGATATGGCAAAGAAGGTTAATTAACACCATTTACAAAACCAGGACTCCCTCCCCACCCTAAGCCCCTACTTCCCCACCTCCACTACATTCCTTTTTAATAGCGCCATTGCCTTATCCAACATAGGTCTCTGAGACCTACTTTTCCTCCTTTATCTACCCTTTCTTTTCCTGAATTCAGCCAAGCAGTGTTTGGTAATAGTATCAAATTAGTTGAGAACCCGAGGTCTAGCAATCTGACAATGATATAACTGTCACAACGGGTCCACTTTCCTCTTGTATTGGCTAAGGCATAATTAGAATCAAATATCCACCTCTTAGCGTTTCTCTTGGGCTCACCCAACTCTGAAAGCTTGTGGGCCATTAAGGCATATCAATTAGTAATGATTTTTTCCCCCAGCCCCCAGCAGCCAGTGAAGCAGACATTAAAGGGGATATCTGCAGTCAAATTTTTTAATGTGCACCATTTGGAAGTATCTACTTTGACGCCTGGACCGGTATCACTAGGGAAACTCATTTGCTTAAAGTTTTATATTGCAGCCATTAAAAAATATCTCATACGCTGGATGAATGTCGAGGAACATTTCCATACCTATTAAGTAATATTAATTGTATAAAGGTTTGGAAAACACACGAATCATTAAAAGTATAAATGGGTTGTGCAATAGCCTGGAAGAGCTAATGTTATCACTTTTGTGGCCAGCTTAACAATGTCCTTAGTACAACCATTTTAACTAAAACATCATGACCCAGGGGAAGTTATTTCTTTTTCCCTTTCCTTTTTTTGAGTAGTGACCTCCTCTCACTCAGCACATTATAAGAGGTCACATTAATCAACAGTTACATTCTATACAGCTGGATTTAATCTACTTTTCTAGGCCCTGTTTTGAGAACTGTTCTAGCTCAGATCACCAGCGTGACCGTCTTGCTGCCTTTTTGACCAGGGGTACAAAATGGAAAACTGGCCCAAGGGGGAATTGATCAAATTCCAGGTAAGAACCATGTTAAGAGCTGTCAGTTCTGAAATAGTTCCACATTGGGTTATCTTCTGCAGGGACCTAAGAGACCAATAGGATTTAATGCTTGAGTACCTTGGTACCTGGAATTAGTAGGCATCTATGTAGGAGATGGCAGCCATCTATAGAAACTCTTGAAAAGGCCTTGATCCAAATGGTCTCTCCTACTGAGTTGATTCAATGTGGACTGTTAGCACACACTGTGGGATCCCCTCCAGTGACAAATGTGGTACCCCCTCCCAGGTTACATTAAGGCACCATTGGCCATTGTTACCACTTTGGTTTGAATGAGCTGCCCTGATTACCCAGCAGAAAGCAAGGTTCTGATGGGACAGGCCAACTACACTGCGATGAGGGAAAAGGCATCAGGTAGGGCATTAGGGATATAGAATTTCTAATGTTTTTATGCTTTGCAAATGGAAAAATAATTGAACTTAAGAGTTGTTATTGTCAAGGAAGATTTCCTTGGGTTTTTGACTGAGACCCTGTTCTTGTAGAATGGAGCTGTGTTTTCTGGTATGTTCTGGATAAGAAGAAGGGTTTACATGATTGGGCGAATCCTTTAAGGGGAATTCATGGAAATACAATGATAAGGAAACATACAGGGAGAGCAGACAAGGAATCACTTCCATCAGTGAAATCACAGCTCCATCAATGAATCAGCAGGAAGAAATACAAAAGAGCTAGGGCCAAGTGGGTCCAGTTATAGGGAGGACAGTGACATAGAAGGATCTTCAGGTTAAAAACCCCCTCATCTTGTTATGTCCCATTGTGGTATGGACAACAACAGGGAAGGGCTTGTCAAGCCAAGCCAGGCTGAGGACCCTAGAGTTTAGGCATTGCTGGAGGAATCAAATATAGACTCAAGGTCAGGCCAAATTATGAGGCCAATCTCCAGCAGAGAAAAATTAAAGAAGTATATTAGGGAAAGTCCATTGATAGGCTGAGGCTGGGGAGTCAGGGAAGGTTCAGGGATCCGAGAGGAAAGGATTCTGAAGGTTAAGGCATGCAAAGGTCATCGGTTTCAGGGACACTAGTGAGCTGGAGCACCAAAAACAATTCTGATCCTTCAACAGAGGCTGTTTGCCCTCCCCTCCTATCCTTCCTTCCTCCCAAGTATGGAGGGTTGAGGTAGGGGAGCGGGGGGCGGGGGAGGACATTGGACCCAGAGAGATGAGATCAGGGTCAGAGGCGCCAGCCATTATAGCCTGCAGATTGACACTGCTTTTTACTGACACAGGAACAATGGGACTTGGGCACTGCTGGATTCCCAAATAGTGTTTTGAACCTTGATTTTTCCCTCAGGCAAAGGAAAAAAACAAAATAGAAATGCTTGGGTCATGGACCAACCATTGATGCCCAACCATTGTTTGTCTTTTTCTCTATGGTCTCTTCCATGGAAAATACTATAGAGGCTAAGACTCACTTGTTTAATCCGAGTGAACCAAAACACTTTCGGCTGGCTATATTTAGAGCCAGTTCGATTTACTGGCTAGATTTTTTTCTTAAGGACCATGCCTTAAACCCAAATCATTCTGGCTCTCATTGACTGGCCTACAAAGGGTCCTAGGCCAAGCCTACTTAGTGGTCATTGTTTGGGCCCTTATTGGCACAAAGTGAACATAAATAGAAATTGTTTCTGTTTTGGCCAGAAACCTTGAGGGTCTTCCACCTCACAGATTGACTTTTTTAACTAGCTACAAGAGGCTATTCTCTGCCTTATGTTTTTTTACCTAGCCTTAATTACTAAATAGATGTTGCCTCAGTCAAACTGAGACCTGTTAAAGACCTCAGCTTAAAAAGGCCAAAGTCTCCCCCTCATCAGGGCCATCTCCAGTCGTCCTGATCTATATCTTGCCACTGGACCCAGATGGCTCCAGCAGAGAAAGTGAGGCTGGTGACTCTGCACAGCCTTCCCTCACTTAAATCCAATTCACTTGCAGGTCATGGCGTCACCTCCCTGATGTCATGGTCCTTTTCAAGAATAAAGGACAAACAACAACAATGGTCTAGTGTATTGATAGCCATCCTCAGGGCCAGGAAGATGTTGGCTCAAGGCCTGACTTTGACATATACCTCTCTGTACTCTAGAAAGTTTTCTAAGACTCACTCAGGAATTCCCTATACTAATAGTATCCTACTCCATATCTGTTACACACACACACACATACACACAAATGTACCCTCACATGCATGCACACACATATTTGTCTACGGACAGAGTGCCGGCCCTGGAGTCGGGAGGACCTTAGTTCAAATCTGGCCTCAGACACTTACTGGCCATGTGACCCTGGGATAAGTCATTTCCCCCTCTTTGCCTCAGTTTCCTCATCTGTAAAATGAGCTGGAGAAGGAAATGGCAAATCACCCCAGGATCTCTGTCAAGAAAACCCAAAATGGGGTCACAAAGAGCTGAACAACTCAGCAACAGAATATTCTCAATCCCTTTAGATAATCAGAAACTCTCCGGACTATTTAAAAGCCTGTATGGGTTAGCTGAAATCAAAGGAAGAAACTGAAGCTCAGAGAGAAGGGATTTTTCCAATTGCATACAACTAACAAGTTACAGAGGTTAGGATTTGAACTCAGGTCTTCTGCTAGCTTGATGTACAATGGTTCTATCTCCATTTTCCTCTTAGTCAGGCTTGCCTTGAAACGGCTTAATCTTCAAACCTCATGCCATAGATAGCATGCTGGGCCTGGAATCAGGGAGACCTGAGTTCAAATCCATTCTCAGACACTTATTAACTGTGTTATCCTCTGTCTGCCTCAGTTTCTGCAACTGAGAATAACAATGGCTTCTACCTCCCAGGGTTATTGTGAGGATCAAATAAGATGACACTTGCAAAGTGCTTCACATGGTATCTGGTACACAGTAGGTGCTAACTAAATGCTTAGTCCCTTCCCCCTCCCTATAATTTTGAAACCTTCCACATTCATTCTCTTTCAATTTCTCATGGTGACCCCGGTATTTGAACACAGTACCTAGCACAGGGCCTGACACATAGTCGGTACTTAACTAATAACTACTGTTTGAGAGAGAGCTAGAAAAAGAATTCATGTCCCAATTTTACAGAGGAGGAAGCAGAGGGCCATGGAGACAAAGCAATTTGCCTGACATCAGGATCACTGACCTGAATGTGTAGGCTTTCTCAGATAGGGAAATTGAGGCCCAGTGAAGTGATTTGCCCGAGGTTACAGAAATAATTGTTGACAGTACCCAAATTTAAGCCCAAGTCCTCAGATTCCAAGCCCACAAGCGTTTCCAGTACTCCACATTACCTTTGTCCAAGAGTCGCTCTTAGAGGAGGGTCATGTCCCTGTGGTGATACTCACACCAAGAGGCACCATTTCTACTAACTTCATTCACTTTCTAGGCGTCTGGTTACTCTTCCCAGTAGTTCTGATGATTTATGGCAGATAATTGAGTCTTCCTAACCCAGAGCTGACCACAAACACCAGCAGATAGACTGCATGCTTCCCACAATGATGAATACATTTCTAACTGGAACATAAATTGCTTCCTTCCTTCCATGCAGGAGGCTCTGGGCCCCACCCATGCCAAGGCTGCCATGGTGATATCCTAAGTCCTAGAGGTGCATGAGAAGAAGAGGGGGCAGAGATAGAGACAGATTAAAAGAGACAAAATCCCAGGAAAATAAGTGGCTTAAGTAAACTCTGTCTTGATAGTATGGGGTGCTATAAAGTTTTTATTGCCACTTACTTGGAAAGCCTAACATAAGTCACTCTTGGCACCCACTCTGATAAGAGATGAAGCCTGGCCGCTACATATTCTTCCCGCACAGACAACAGGAATTCCATAGATGTTTCCAGATCCCTTCCTCCCTTGGTCTCTATCAGCTCTATCAGTGAGGACAGTGCCAGGTTCTAGTTTCCACTTTCCACTTCCCTACCTTTGCTTCCTCTCCCAGGCCTATGATTTCTTTGGTGAGCTCTGGAACAACTAATTCCCAAGAGTAGCATGTGAAATCCATCTTGCTCAGCAGTTTGACTGAGGAGGCACTCAGCTAAGACATGGTTCCCAAGTTTGCTGCACCACTACCCCACTGCGTGTGAAGAGAAGATCAAATGTGGCTGGGGCGTGAATGAGTAAGTGAACGAATGAAACAAAGAATGAATGAATGAAAAAAATCAATGAATGAATGAATGGATGGATGAAAGAATTAAAATGCAGTTATTAAGCACCAAGAGGCAAGTGTGGCATAGTGGAAGCTCTGCTGACTTTAGTGGCACAGGTCCTGGGTTTGAATCTCAGCCCTGTTTATATACTCAGTGCATAGACTTAGGCAAATACTGGCCCCTTTCTGATTCTCCTCAGTTTCCTCATTTGAAAAAGTAAAAGGTTGAATTGTTATGCTCTCTCCCTTCTCTAAATCTATGGTTGCTATTTGTTTGAGGATTCCATGATGGAGGGTAACCATTACATTTTCTCCCAAACCTCTCCCTGGTGCCAACAGAATCACATCTGGATTAATCACGGAATTACACAGAATGTCACAGTTGGATGAATTCAGCAGCCATCTAGAAAAGGAATCCCCACTTGAATATTCCCAACAATCATGGTGATGGGAAGTACAGCTGTCACATTTGCATATTTTTCTTTCCTGCTATACTCCCACAAGCTTAAGGACCTACTGTGTGCAGAGCACTATGCTAGGCACTTTTTGTTGTTGTTCAGTCATTTCATTTGTGTCCAACTCTCCGTGACCCCATTTGGGGTTTTCTTGGCAGAGATACTGGTGTAGTTTGCCATTTCCTTGTCCAACTCATTTTAAAGATGAAGAAACTGAGGCAAACAGGATGAAGTGACTTGCCCAGGGTCACACAGCTACTAAGTGTCTGAGGTCAGATTTGAACTCACAAAGTTGAGTCTTCCTGACCTCAGGCCCAGAACTCTATCTAGTGTACCACCTAGCTGCTCCTGTTCTAGGCACTGGGGATATCTAATTGTATTTTAGAAACTCTTCCATCTCTCAAGGACTTTACAGAGGGATAATAAATTAATAGGCTGGTATAGTGCAAAGTATCATGTAGAGTCTGATGGGCATATAGGGCAGCTAGGTGGCACAATGGATAGAGGACTGGGCTTGGAATCAGAAAGACTCATTGTCCAGAGTTCAAATCCAGCCTCACACACTTACTTGCTGTGTGACCCTGGGCTAGTCATTTCACCCTGTTTGCCTCAGTTCTTCATCAATAAAAATGAGCTGGAGAAGGAAATGGCAAACCACTCCCAAAAATGGAGTCACAAAGAGTCAGACATGGGTGGAATGACAACAATAAAAAGGCTCTGGTGGTAAAGGACTTGGGTGAGTATGGAGCGATCAGGCAAGGCGTCTTGGAGAAGGTGGAATTAAAAGGATGGGTAGAAATTCAGTAGTGCAGAGTTCCCCTAAGGAAGGCCCTTCCTTGACCATGTCTAGAAGCTGCTGTAAACTGATGTCTTCCTTCCATTGGCTCAGGGATGGAAAACAGGAGAAGAGGCTGGGCAGGCTGAGCAAAAGGGTCCATCAAGGGACAGAGCTGTCCAAGCATCCCTACAGACATTTTCCCACCATTACAATTCACAGTGAGTCCATGAGATTGCAGAATTCAGCCCACTAATTATCAGATAGTTGTCATAGCTGTGGCTGGGCGATAGGAGCCCACAGTTCCGAGATCCTCTGATTAAATCTGCAGAGACTATAGAGAACAGCCACTCTTTATCTTCTACACAATAGGTTGTAAATTATTGGTATGCCATCTTCTTTGCATTAGATGCCCTGGCCTCTAACAGGTTGGTGTAATAGATAGGCCACTTAAGCGACTCAATCATAAGTTATGGATGGAGAGCCCTATTTGGCCCAGCCAACATGCTCCCTCTTTGCCCAATTTTCAATATGAAAGATCACCGCTAAAAATCCAAAATGGCTTCATGGACCATCAGCTCTGATCTACGGGATTTGTCATGCTGAAGCTCATCCCTTTCAAGAGCACTTCATTCATTTGTTCCATGTTACCAAGACCAAGATCTCTCTGAATAATTGATGAAGGGAGAAAACTCAGAGCAGCCTTGCACTGAGCCCTGAGGGTGGTAAGGCTCCCTCTGGTCATGGAAAAGCGTCTGGAAGAGTAGAGGACAGCAGGCACGCTAAGCTACGTGCAAGATAGGAAGCTACCACTCACACGGGCCTGCAAAGAGAGACACTGGGCCTGTTGTTTCATCGATATATGGAACATCCTAAGGAAGAAGCCCCCTGTACCAATGCAAGTTGATACCTCGTCTGCAACTTACGGAGCTGCCTAGGGCACCGAGAACTTCAGTGGCTTGCCCAGGGTTATCCAGATGGTATGGGTCAGAGGTGAGACTCGAACCCAGGCCTATCTGGCTTTGAGACCACTGCTTCGAGATGAGCACTTAAGAAGTGAGGCCCAGCAATTAAAACTTAGGTGGGTACAATTTCTGATTTGGAAAGAAATGGGAGAAAGAAGGGATGGAAGACAGATGTTCCGTCACCTAAGAAATACCTTTATAAAAATAAAAATTAAAAAATCGCTGATCCTTCAAAGCCTAGCTGAAATCTTTCCTCCTCCAATGATCCTAGTTAGTAATAATTATAATTATAATAATGACGGTGATAACTAATATTTATATAGCTCTTACTATGGGCCAGTCACTTTATAAACATCTAATTTGGTCTCACAACAACCCTGGGAGGTAGGCCCCATTTTACAGTTGAGGAAACTGAAGCAGAAAGAGGTTAAGTGACTCATCCAGGGTCACAGAATTAGTAAGTACCTGAGGCTGAATTTGAACTCAGGTCTTCCTGACTCCCACCTAGCTGCCCTTAGTTCACTTTCATATCTCTCTCCTCTGAATACTTCTTCCCCCTACCTTCATTTAGAACTGCGTCTTCATCAATGTAAGGACTCCAGGTGTGGAATGACCCCTCCACTGATGCAGATCCCCAACTGTTTGTAACTTCTAATTTTTGAGAGTTGCCTGAGGCAGGGAGAGGGTAAGTGACTTGGCTAGGGTCACACAGCCAGGCTGGATCAGAAGCAAGGTCTTGATTCTAAGGTTGGCCCTCTCTTCACTCCACATTGCTACCTCTCACACACACTAAGAGAGAGTCAGAATGGGCTCCCAGGGAGCTAAGTGAAATCAGGAACAATTGGGTGACTACCCAGTAGGGCATATGGGCGGCTCTGGACACAGGGCTCTGGTCCTCACTACCAGTGTGACCTTGGGCAAGGCTTTTGATTTCTGAGCCTTTTTATACTGCAAGTAGGGGTTCTAATAATATTTATAGCACATAGCACAGTGCCTGGCACATAGTAGGCACTTAATAAATGTTTACAGACTGACTTACTATAGCATGTACCTGATAAGGATGTGTGAAAAGTTTGGATGCCACATTTTAGAGAAGTTTGCTGGAAAAAAAGACTAAAGTCCAAGTCAGGAGACCTGGGTTCAAATCTTGGCTTTGCCACTTCCTAGCTGTGTGACCATGGGCAAATTGCTTAAGTTCTCTGTACCTCACTCATCTGTAGGTGGACCACAGAGTCACAGATGGAGATCTGGAAGAGATCCCAGAAGTCATTTGGTCCCGTTCATTCATTTTGCAGATAAGGAAACTGAGGCCCAGATACTTGCTCATGATACTTGGCCTCCCTTCCATTTTGTAAATCCTTGAGGCCTCTAGAAATATGAGTCAGTGCTAATATTCTACTTCTCTTATGAGAATGAACCCTTAGGGCTGGAATTAATAATGGTCAGGTACCACATTTCCCAAGTAGAGAAGACTTATGACCCTTAACTTCTAAACCAATATTTCAGGTACCTGAAAGAGGAAGGGAAGGGACACAAAAAATAGATAATTTAGTGATCTCACCTTCTAACACCTTGTGACTCCAGTGTCAATGAAATGAGCCTGGCCAGGAGGTACCAAGAATAGGAACTTCCTGGAGACAGACAAGCCAGGAGGGTACTGCAGGCCACACCCCCAGAGGCTAGGTAAGGCAAAAAAGAATAAAGGAGGTCTAGGCAGGCAGGCTAGGCTGGGGTCCAGGAGGTCAAAGTCAGCCTGCAAGCTTGATCTCTCAGTCTGGGGCAAAAACGGTTTGCTCCTTGCCTTGTTTGCTTGTTTGAAATGTTGTCTTTAAGCATGAAGGGCCCTGGCCCCATAGGTGTTAATTAGAGACAGAAAGAAGTTAGATGTCTGAAGGTGAACCAAGCCTGCTCTGGATTGGAGAATTGGTGTTATAGCATAGCTTCGAGTAGATAAATGCTTTAAAGCGCTCACGTCAAAAAAAGAGAGAGCAAAAGAAACCAATAAAGTGCTCACATCTTTTTTATATTTATATAGCTCTCGAAAGTTTGCAAAACCCCTTACATATGTCATTGGAGGCTAACAACACCCTCATAATGTAGGTGTTTATTGTTATTAAGTATTCTCATTTTACAGGTAAGGAAACAAACTGAGAGAGTGTGTGAATGTCTGAGGCAGGATTTGAATTCAGAACGTCTAATTTCAAGGACAGCAAGATATCCACTACCGCCACCTGGCTAGCCACACTTTAACTACTATTCTGTGGAGGAGCAACAAGTGGTCACTTATTCACCTCTTCTTTCAACGCTATCAGGGATGAAAGAAGCAGATGACATGGGCCCTTCCCCTGGAAGAGCCTCCAGTACCATCAAGGAGGCAGGAACCCAGACTGCACTTAATGCCCCCATATTCTTCATTGATCCTTAGGAAAGGCCCTCAAGCTGGGTGGTTGGAGAAGTATTATCCCCATTATACAGAAGAAGGATCAGAGCTGCAGAGATGGGAAGCAGAATTCCTGAGCTTGCCTCGCCAGAATTCAAAGCCAGGTCTCTCTGGCTCCCAATTCAGTGATCATTCCATGATCGCTTGTTGCTCCCGAGCCAAAGCATACACATCGAACATACCCAACGCAGAGTTACCGAGGAAGTACAGACAAGGTGAGATCATGGCAAATCCACTTTACGGAAGAGCTAATATAGAACAGAGGTGTGATCAGAACCCTTTGGCACACAGATGGAAGGCATATCTAACATCTCCCATGATTGGGGCATACACATTGCTTTGCACTTCTAAAATAGATTTGCTCTCTGATGGATAGGCACCAAAGTGGGAAGCATCCTACTTTTTAAAAAAAATCACTCAGGAGGTTTAAGGGGATTCACATTTCCCTGAAGTTCCTAACTTTGGCATAGCCCAGTATATTTTACATAGTACTTTCACATGATAGACTTGGAGGCAGGAAGACCTGAGTTCAAATCTTGCTTCTGATGCTTACTAGCTGTGTGCCTCGGGGCATGTCACTTAACCTGAGCCTCGGTTGCCCCATCTGGAAAATGAAGATAATACTAGAGACAGCATGGTGCCCAGTGGAGTGGAAAGAAGGCTAGGCAAGCATCAAGAAGGAAGGAAACTGTGCTAAGCAATTTACAAATGTTACCTCATTTGATCTTGAAAACAACTCTGGGAGGTAAATGTTATTGGTATCACTCCCATTTTGCAATCGAGGAAACTGAGACCCGGAGGAGTTAAGTGACTTACCTACCCTCACATAGCTAGTAAGGTGTGATTTGAACTCAGGTCTTCCTGACTCTAAGTTGTACCACAAGTGCCAATCTGCAATGGTAGAAGGAGCTTCCTCACTGGAAACTTCCTACACCAATGAAGTCACTGGTCCAATTCATAACCTTCTCTGTTGCTCCCCCTCCCCCTAAAAGAAATCCAATCTCACAGGGTAAAAAGGTTCAAATAAGATAAGGTAGGGAAAGTGTTATACTCCCTGGCCCAGCCAAACTGGTCTACTCGATGTTACCCATACACAATGCCTCATCTCCCACATCCGCCACCTGGAAACTCCAACACTGTTCCTCAGTTGTTTGGCCTCCATATACTCCTCCCTTGGAAATAACATTGTACAGGTTAAGTATATATTTTTTGTTGTTGTCCAGTTGTTTTGGTCATGTCCAACTATCCACAACCCCCATCTGGGGATTTCTTGGCAGAGATACTAAAACAGTTTGCCATTTCCTTCTCCAGCTTATTTTACAGATGAGGAAACTGAGGCAAGCAGGGTGAAGTGACTTGCCCAGAGTCACACAGCTAGTAATCGTCTGAGGTCAAATTTGAACTCACCTCTTCCTAACTCCGGGCCTAACCCTTTATCTACTGCAGCAGCATCTAGCTGCTGTGCGTAAGCATGTGTGTATGTATGTGTGTAGATACACATGCTTATCTATAGGCTTGCTATGCCACTCTCCCATTATAATGGAATCTCCTTAAGGGCAGAGACCATTTTGATTTTTGTCTTCGAATTCTCAGTGCCCACCACAGTGCCTGACACTAAGCAAACACTTGATAAATTGTTATTGAATTAAATATTAAAGCACTATATAAATGCCATCTATCGTTATCATCATTATTCCATTATCTAGTTTCTATTCAACTCAACAAACATTTCTTGCTATCCTATTGTTGCGTATCCTGTGAAGGAGGCAGGACACGTATAATAATTCCCATTTTACAGATGGGGAGGGTGGAAGTGTACTAAAGAAGGATGTGACTTGCCCAGAGGCACATGCTGCTTGCTGCCAGGTCTTTCTGATTCCCACCTGGCACAGGATTAACTCCCCCTGGGAAATGTGCATCACCCTCAGAAGTTCAGAAAAAGATCTGTTGGACTATAGGAGAGGGAGATTTAAGAGAAGTGGGGAATGTGCCTTCAAGGCCCTTGCTCAGAAATATCCACTTAGTACATAGCAATACACAGGGCTGTTACCATTCTCCCTGGCTCATCCCCCTCCCCCAAGTACATTTGGTAGACAGCCATCTGTCATTGTGAAGATATGACAGTACAATCAATCCAAACTCTGCTTGCTCAAATTCCCTCTCGGTTGCCTGAAGGTTGAGATCTCCGAGCTCAGTGATTCATATTGGATTGTCTCCATCAGCCTTTTGGGAAGCAGGAGACTACTTTCCCCTGCAGCTGGTTGACTTTTAGAGACAGGAGGGCCCCTGAGGCAGGGCTCATGTGGGGACACTGTATCATGTTTCCCTAATGGATCATTATCAAGAATTCCTCTGGCCAAAGATGCACCCCGTTGTGGCCACTGCACCCTGAATTCTCGTGGGCTGCTCCTACGTGATAGTAGTACGGATGGTTGGGACGAGAGGCCCTCCGAGGTTCCTCCTGCCAAACCGATGGAATGAATTCCTCATTGATGTCAGCACCCAGATGGGCAGAGACTCAAAAAAGCCCCTCCCCTGCCCCCTTTCTCACGTTAGAAACAGGAAATGGTGGCATTCTGTTTCCATAGCTGACCCCATGACTTTCTTTCACAAAGGCAGTAACATTGTCACTTTCTGAAATGAACTTTGGTAGGTTGAATTGTGGGCATTTCATTATTTAATGGCCATTTGAATGACTGGTGTTTACACAGTTGCTTGGCTCAGCCACATTGTTGATCTAATTTGAATGGGTAAAAACCAGTCTGGCCATTTCTCAGTCATATAGGAATAATCCAGTAGAATATCAACTTGAAGGCAGGGCCTGGTT
Source organism: Trichosurus vulpecula (assembly GCF_011100635.1). Lineage (NCBI taxonomy): Eukaryota > Metazoa > Chordata > Mammalia > Diprotodontia > Phalangeridae > Trichosurus > Trichosurus vulpecula. Next base: position 46,511,499 of record NC_050582.1, on the reverse strand, counting down.
TTATATTTGTATTATCATTGCCTAACATTGTACCTGAAATGATGGAGTTTGTTTTGTTTTGGGTCTGATTTCACTCACTCACACACACACACACCTTCACTTTAAGGTTAACAATGCACTTCTCTTATAAGGAGCAATAGTACAAGTGCCATTATGCCCACAGGATCATTAAAGTACCACAGAGGCCAACAAGTAAACCCCCTTCATTTTGCATATGAGAAAACTAAGGCCCAGGAAAATGAAATGACCTCTTGGCATCACCCAAAGGATCATGTATCTATAGCTAATAAAGGTTCTTGGAGGCCATCAAGTCCAACACTGTCCTCCCAATTTTACAAAGGTGGAAAGTGAGGCACAGAGGCATCCTGTGACTTGTCCCAGGTCTTCTAGACTCCAAGTACAGTGCCCTAGACTCCAAGTACCACTGCCTCAAGGAAACCGAGGCACAGAGAGGTCAAATGTCCTTTCCCACAGTCACGCAGGCAGTAAATATCAGTGCCCACATTTAACCCAGATCTCCTGACTTGAAGGGAAGCATACTTTCCCCTCCACTAGGCTGTCTCTTCTAAACACGCTCTAGCATGATAAGGGCACATTACCATTTGTAGCAGCACTAAGTACTTTCTCAGAGAATAACAAAAACAAAACCAAAGAAAACAAAAGAAAATGAACGGGAACTTCTTAAGTGGGAAAAAGAAGCCTCCTCAAATCTTTACCTTTTATTTCATTTGTTTTCTTTTGCTTTGGAATGAAATCTTCCGAGATCTACCACCCAATCTGTATAGCCAAGGCTGGTTTGTAGCCGATCAATCAATTTTGACCTTCAGTTCAGACCTCAACTTTTTTCTACTCCATTCAAGCCATTTGAAAAGTAGTAAGAGAAAAGCAGTTCCTCAGGGAAGGGGAAGATAATGTATCTGCAGAGAACGGACTCTTTGTAGGTTTGCAAGGGGAGGCAGGGACGTAACAAATTGCACCTGCTCAAACCCATCAATTCAAAACAAGCATCTGGGAAACTTGACAAGAGCCTGGAATGCCCCTTATGTTCTGATAACTGCAAGGAGAAAGGATAATGTATAGAAAAGCACGCCCGTTGGGGGCGGCCGTATGGATGGATTGAACTATAGGTTTAGTCTCTCCCTAGTGCTTAGAGGTTAACTTCCTCTTTGCTCAAAAGACTCTATTCTGAGCTCAATGGGAATAGCAAATAGGAAGGACATTCAAGGGTATCCATGCTTCTGCATAGCTCCAGCTGCCCAGGAAGGACACCCTTCCTCTACCAGTAGGGGGAATTGCTGGAAGGGATTTCCGAGGTCATCTAGTCTGACTCCTCTCTTTTTGCAGATCAGGAAACTGAGGCCTAGAGAACTAGTTTGCCCAAGGTCACACACAGGATCATAGACTTAGAGCTGGAAGAGTCCTCTTGGGCCACCTCTGTGTGACCTGCATGGAGCAATCAGGTTCGGTCATTTCAGATGCACCCATCCCACTGGGCAAACAGCCCACAAGCTCCATGCTCCACCATGATCACGCATCTCTGCTTTGCCACCAGGTACCACCATGGGCATTCAGCCGGGGCTGCATTCCCATGGCAAGGTTCCAGAGGCTTTTGTTGGCTCATTAGAGGCTGAAATGGAAGGGGTCTTAGAGATCATCTAGGCCAACTCCCGGTTTGGACAAAGAAGAAGAAAGAGGCCAAGAGCGGGAAAGAGACTTGCCCAAGGTCACATGAGGATGAAAAGGCAGCACCTAAAATAATGAAGGGAGTAAGCAGCAGAGGCAAGATTCAAACCCAGGTCCTCTCACTCTAATGTCAGGGTGCTATCTACTATACCACACTACCTCAAGGACATGATTTAAGAAGGCCTCAGTGATCTGAGCTCACATCCTCTGTCTCACAAGTCCAGGGCTGAAATGCATAGTCTTTTCTTTTTGGATAGGATGATAGGCCTGGAGTCAGGAGGACTCATCTTCCTGAGTTCAAATCTACCCTCAGACACGTTGTAGATGTGTGACCCTGGGCAAGTCACTTCACCCTGTTTGCCTCAGTTTCCTCATCTGTAAAATGGATAGAATAATACCAGTAATGCCTCCCTCAAGCAGATTTGTTATAAGATGTATATGAGATATCTTTAAAGCACTTCGCAAACTTGAAAGTGCTACAGAAATGTCACTTATCATTGTGATTGCTACATGCTGTCCAAAGGCATCTCATCTGTTCTATTTGCCTCTGTTCATTCTAGAACCTGAAATGGCCACATTCAACTGCTCTATGACAGCAGGGGTTAAATTAGGTGGCCTGTGAGGTCCCTTATGGCTCTGATCATATGTGTGACCTTGGGCAAGTAACTTTCTTTATCTGGGCTTCAGTTTCCTGAGAATGAGATCATATTTATGAAGTATTTAGCACAGTGCTTGGCACACAGTAGGTGCTTAATTGAAGCTCAATTTCTTGTTCCTTTTATCTGTAAAAAGGGGGGTTGTTCTAGATAGCCTCTAAGATCTGTTCCTGTTCTAGACCAATGATCCTTTGTGTGATCTTGGCATTGACAACTTGGAGCCTGTTCCTTTTTCCCATCAGGACTCCTGATTCTCCACTCTGCTCCCATCTCATTTCCCCAATCCCCATCTTCCCCTGATATGATGAAGATAAAGAAAAGCAGAAAGGTGGGATGGAAAGAGCCTCAGCTAGATCTTGTCAGATAGCTCTCTGCTACCTTCTGCTGACAGTGGTAGAAATACCAACCCTTGACCTAAGGCAGTATGTTAAGCAGTTGGAAGCCTCCCCCTGCATCTTTCCATAGTCTGAGTCATAAGATGCAGAGCAGAATGGACTTTAGAGATCACCTAGACCATAGGCCTGGTGCTTGGGACCCAAGTCAATGGGGAATGGAATTCATTTGCTATAAAAAATGTGATTTGTTACTATTTTCATCAAGAGCCCATATACCTGACCTGAATGAGCAAATGTTGTTACAGGAATAGCATAGAAGGGCAGAAGAACAGGAGGAGTAGGAAACCTAGTATGAAATACAGAAAAGAAGTTCAAGGAAGGGGTGACTCTATGCAGTTTAACTGTTGGCCAATGTAAGCCTCCCACTAAGTGGCCATGTGTGGACCCAGATGTGATGTTCTCTATATCCACCTCTCCATATTTAGTGTCCTGCTGAAAGGAAGGCCTAGCCAAGGTGACTTGACAAGGCCCTTCTCTCTCATTTCCTGAGGGATTTCTCATGATACCAGACTCCAGACAGGTCAGAGGAGGTCTCTAGATTCAGAAGGCAAAGACTTGTGGCATTTGCCCATTTTAAGTGTAAGAAAAATAAACCAGCATACAGAGCAAGGCTCCACTGTGTAGACGCACATTGAGACAGTTTGCCCCTGCAGTATTCCCAGCTACTTCCCCACTGTACATCAGTGACTGAGTTGCTAAATCCATCCAAGACCCCTCTTGAACTCAGAAAAAAGAGCCTCAGGCAACAAATTTCACCTTCTCGCTAAAGCAACATGAACCCTTCAAATGTGCCCTTTTAAAAACATTTCCAGTCTTTTCTCCTTGTGCTAGACACTAGAAGCAAGAAGGGGCTGGCGACAGGGGGGAAAGTGTTCTCTAACATTTGCTGTGGAAACAGTGTTTTAAAGGTTGTTAGATCCTTTCAAACCCTGAAACTCGACCCTATTTCAATGACCCAACAGAATCACCCAGAATCTTGGTCTGAAGTGACCTCAGGGCCAATCTAGTCCAACCGATGCTAGAACCAGAGGCCCCTGTACAACACTCTTGCCTAATGCCAATCCAGCTACCTGATGACCCACTGGGAGGTGGAGCCCACTGGCTCCCAGGGCAGGCTAGCCCACTTTGGGACAGCTCTGAGTACTGGGAATTCATGACTCCCACCCAGGGCTCTTAGTACTACTCTCTGGGGCCAGAAGGAGCAGGGCAAATCTTTTCTTCCCACGAAATATTTGAAGACAGTGATCTTGAAGTCTCATCTTCTCCAGACTGAACAGCCCCAGTTCCTTCAAATAATAGGTTCTGAGACATATGATAGATACATAGATAGATGCATGCATATATATATATATACATACATGAGAAATACACATGTATACATATATATGAGATAGATACATAAATGCACACATGCAAATATGCACAATATGAGACAGAAAGAAAGGAAGGAAGGAAGATAGATAGAATAAGCATTTATTGGGCTCTGTGTGCTAGGCACTGTGCTAAGATCTGGGGACACAAAAGCAAGCAAGGCAATCTTTGCCTTCATTAAGCTTACATCTCAATGGGGGACAACACCACATAAAGAGGAGCTATAAGGGATATAAGCCTGGTGGCATGAGATGAAGATGGCTTCAGGAAGTGGGGACCATCCTGGCAAACCTCCTCATGGGCAGAAAAGCTAACTGAAGCCCAGAGTGGTTGGGTAACTTTGTCTCTAGGCCTCTCTCATCAACCACTATTGGACTCACTCCAATCTGCCCAGATCTTTCCTAAACTTTGCAGTCCTGGGTGAATGTGATGGTGCGGATGGTCTCTGACCAAGGCAGAAGCCAGACAGCAGGACTACCACCTCACCTTCTACATCCTGGATACCAAGTTTCTAGTAAGGAAGATCTCAGCACTACTTTCTCTCAGTTGGCTATATTTGCTTTTCACCTGTAGCCCTGTGATACCAATCTATGAAAGTGACAGCCTCACAGCAAGCCACAGGCTTGGAGGGCATGGCTGACTTGATCTCTGGTAACAAGCTTGGAAAAGTTATTAGCTTTGTCAGCTTACTCACCTCCAATCATAGTTGATGGGCTCCTAAAGGTCCCACAAACAACAGAAGCTTCCAGGAAGTTTCTCCAAAGTTCTAGGACCCACATGACTGGGGAAGAAACACCTACTGGACACAGGACCTCAGATGGCCCTGTCTGACCTCTCAAGACTCAATTCAATGTGGAGATTTTGTAACTTTGATCTCAGGGGCCACTGTCTTCTAGGTCCCCAGGGCAGTTGGGGTATGGCTCACCTTGACTTGTGTATCTCACCTCGTTCTACTTTGTCAAAGCTATCTCCCTCCTCAGGTGATACTGTATTTGCTTAAGAGCCCAGGATCATATATTAAGTGTAAGAGGGACCTTAGAGGTCATCTAGAAGGAAACTGACTCTCAGGGAAATGGAGGGATTTGTCCAAGGTCACACATAGGATCATTGATCTATCACTGGAAGAGGCCTCCGAGACCATCTAGTTCAACCTTTTCATTTTACAGAGGAAGAAACTGAGGGCCAGAGAGGCTAAGTGCTTTTCCCAAGGTCACACAGGTAGTTAAGTGGCTACACTAGGATTCAAATGTGGGTCATTGGTCTTCAAGTCTCATTATCTTTGCATTATACCATGCTGCCTAAATCATTCAAAGATTTTGTGTCCAGTTGATTCAACAATTCTTCCTTTCCCTTTGCAGTTATTGATTTGTCCATCACCATCACAGTTAGTCTCCCATTTTCGGCCCTAGTAGAAAAAGATGGTACCTTTAGGAGGGAGTTTGTGTCGTTAACATCGATGTGTCCATTTGATTTATTCTCTGGAGAGTCTATGTACACAGAGCCTTCAGTGGACTGGAACCAAGAGCCAAAGTCTCACCTGGCTCCAGATTTTTCCCCCTCCCAGACTTGGCACTTTTAGACAAATCTTTTCCTTTTCATCCTGGAAAGGGGAGTGACATCCCTTGCTTCATTTCAGAGCCTGGGAGGGATCAAAGCTCCCCCTGAAAAGAGGGGCCTTTGAGCTGGTAGCAAGAAGATGATTGATACATGGGGAAAAAGCTTCATTCTGTCAAAGCAGAACAGTCTTTGAAGAAGAAACAAAAAACCCCACCTGGTCCCTGTCACAGCAAGGGGGGGTGAGCCCCCACTCAAAGAGAAAAGCCCCCTTTCACCTCCAGCAGGACACAAGAGATTCCAGAACAAGCCAGCATGAAATCAATCCATCACAATATGGTTCTGTGTTTCCCAGAATAATTTAAGAGTTCCCAAATTCCATTCGAAATAGAATGTTGTGCATTTTAAAGCCAGACTCCTGACATTTGAAAATTCACTTTATGGTTCATTCATATGTATTTGGGGGTCTTTTTAAAATGCACATTTGGATGGCGCATGTAAATCTGTATTTGGGGACCTTTTTTATTTTTTGAGGAAAAAGTTGAGCTTGATACCTGACCAGGTCTACCGTCACGGCTCATCCCAGGTCTCAGTGTGCATTTGGGGACTTGAACCTTTGCCAGGCACTCAGATGTTGCGTTTCCTAGTTTATTCCACCTGCTAAAACTGACATTTGGTTGGAAATAACTTGTGTGCTTGGGGACAGACTTCACTCCCTTAAAGTTCCTGCTTCCCCTTTACCAGATATACAACTGAGCCCAAAGGTCCCACTGGAGATGACACTCTGGGAACGGGAGGAGAGGGAAGACTTTGCTCTAGTGAGTATAATGGTGGTCGATGAACATTTGCAAATGAGTCCTAATTCACTTTGTAACAATTACAAGATCATAGATTGAGTTTGGGCTTTGAAGGCCATTCAGTTCAGCCTCCTCATTTCATAGACGAGGAAACGGAGGCCCAGATTAGTCACGTGATTTACCCAAAGTCACACACACAGTAAGGGGCGGAATGGGGATTTGAACCCAATTCCTTTGACTCCAAATACATTGCTCTTTCCATCGTACTAGATCGTTTATCACTCTCCATTAATAATGTAGATTTCAGACATGTGATTTCTTCCTGCCTCCTTCCATTGACGCTGACCCCAGCCACAACATATCTTAATATATATCCACTTTATATATTCACTCTTCATCTGCAGCTCTGCCTGGTTTCAACTCCATGTTTGAATAAGATGCCCTGGTACTGGGTACCCCCTGGTGTCCTCCCCCCACCTTCCCTGCTTTCCAGCTATATGTTGTGTGTTGTCTTCTCTGCCCCCCCCCCACTAGAATGTAAGTTCTTTGAGGTCAGGAGCTATCTTTCTTTCTCTTGTATCCCTATGACTTAGTACAGTATCTGGCACATACTGGGCACTTAACAAATGTTTGCTGAATCAAATTGCTTAATATGCCCTTGGGTGTTGCTAAGACTGAAAAAAAAACCTCCTCAACTTCTGATAATGAGCACCCCCTCTAGCTTGGATAGGCTGGCTCCTAGGCACAGTCTGTCCCCCAGGACCACATGTTGATAAGCTTGTCCACTTTGGTAAGAACTGACAGAGCTTGGGACTCCACTGGCAAAGACTTTGAGAAGCCAGGGCTAACTCTCCCCTTGAGGAGGCTTAGGGCATGAACGGCAGTGAAGGCGTTATCAAAGAGCAGCTCAGAGATAGACTTTGACACATACTGGCTTTCTTTTAAAATGGCGGCATTCAAGTAGCTGGTAGTGTTTGTTCAGAACACTAGCAGATCCATGCAAGATTTAGACCAAGTACGTTCATTTCTCATGGTACAATACTGTTATTGCTGTTACTTAAGGTGAGGCATGGTAATGGTGGTCGTATGATGTGTCCCTATTGCATAGAGGAAGTATAGACTGTTACAAAAATAGGTATTGGGTTAACGGTTAGCCACTTTAGCAAAGGATTTGTTGTATAATTCCTTTAAAAATGAAATTCTCCCATTGCATCTAAAATTACTGTAGTCTTAGAATCATAGATCTAGCACTGAAAGGGATTTTAAAGGCCATCGAGTCCAACGGATGAGGAAACTGAGACCTAACGAAGGGAAGGAACTCATCCATCGTCACACAAAGGACCATAGTAGTCTAGAGCTGGAAGGAAGTTCTGAGGCCATCAAGTCAAATCAATCAATAAAAATTTATTAAGCACCTACCATGTGCCAGGCATTCTGCTAAGGGCTAGGGAGTCCCTGCTGCCCTCGAAGAACTTACAGTCTAATAGATAGAGCAGTGGACTTGGAAGCAAGAAAACCAGAGCTCACATTCCACTTCTGGGATTGTAGAAGAAATTTCTGACCTCTCTGTGACTTGTTTTCCTCATCTACTGGACTTAAATTCCTGCTTCTACAGGAAGCCTTCCCCAATCGCTCTTCCTTCTGCTCCATATAGATTTGTTTGCATGTTGTCTCCCCCACTAGACTGGAAGTTAGACTATGCTGCCTCGCAGTTGTGTTTCACTACTTCAGCATGGATTGATTTCTTTGCTATTGAAAATGAATACTTGGGGTCCATGTAGGCTGGGGTTCTTAACCTTGGTTGTGTGCCCTGGACCCCTTTGGCCATCAATCTGGTGAGGCCTTCAGATCCCTTCTCAGAATAATATTTTTAAACACATAAAATACATAGAATTACAAAGAAAGCCAGTTGTATTGAAACACAGTTATGTAATATTACATTTTCAATGCAGTTAAAATATGTTTTTTAAAAAAATAAGTTTACCAACCCCAGGTTAGGAACCCCAGATTTCTAGTCCATCCACTGACTATGCAAGACTTCATAACACCCCAGACAAATCGTTGTTTAGCCTTTGCTTGAATATTGCTAGTAAGTCAGAATGCACCCATTCTTCTTTGGGACAGCTCCAATTTATAGAAAGGTTCTCCTAATACTGAGCTGAAACATGCCTCTCTGCAACTAGCTCTCCCCCCATATTGCTCCTAGTTCTTCCCTCTAGAGCTAGACAGAACAAGTCTAACCCCCTTTCTCTAAGAGAGCAATTCAAATACTTAAAGATAGTTATCATGTTGCCCCCTAAGTCTTTTCTTCTTCAGGTTAAATATCCTCAGTTCTTGTGTCATAATCTCAAGGCCCTTTCACCATACTGCTTGTTCTCGCCAACTTATCAAGGTCCTTCCCAAAATGTGGAACCCAGAACATTTAAAATAAATTTATAACCTTTGTTTTTATATCTCCTATATTTTCCACTTCCAGGGAGCCCTCTTTTACAATAAAGAATTATCCAAATAAAACAAAGAGAAAGAAAAGGGACAACACCAGTAAAACAAATCACTACATTTTTTACAGTTTCCCATGGTATGGTTTATTTTTCCCCATTTAATGGTATTTTATTTCTGTCCAATTACACATAAAGATAGTTTTCAACATTCATTTTTATAAGATTTTGAATTCTAAATTCTTCTCTCTTCCTTCCTCCCTCCTCTCTCCCTTCCCCAGGATAGCAAGCAATCTGATATAGCCTATACATGTATGATCATATTAAACATATTTCTACATTAGTCATGTTGTGCAATAAGAATCAGAACGATAAAACCATGAAAAAGAAAAAAAAGTTTAAGTAGTATGCCTTGATTTGCATTTAGACTCCATAGTTCTTTCTCTGCATGTGAATAGCATTTTCAACCATGAGTCCTTTGGAATTGTCTTAGATCACTGCATTGCTGTGAAGAGCTAATGGATCAATTAAGTTGGTCATTGCCCAATGTAGCTGTTACTATGTACAATGTTCTCCTGGTTCTGCTCACTTCACTCAGCATCGGATCATGTAAGTCTTTCCAGGTAATTATGAAGTCTGTCTGCTCCTCATTTCTTATAGCACAATAGTATTCCATTACATTCGTATACCACAACTTGCTCAGCCATTCTCCAATTGATGGGCATCTCCTCAATTTCCAATTCTTTGCTACCACAAAAAGAGCTGCTATAAATATTTTTGTACATGTGGATCCTTTTCCCATTTGTATGATCTCTTTAGTATATAGACCTAGAAGCTGTATTGCTGGGTCAACGGGTATGCACAATTTTATAGCTCTTTGGAACAGTTCCAAATTGGTTTCCAGAATGATTGGATCAGTTCACAATTCCACCAGCAATGCATTAGTGTCCCAATTTAACCACATCCTCTCCAACATTTGTTATTTTCTTTTTCTGTCATATTAGCCAGTCTGATAGGTGTGAGGTGATACCATGGAGTTGTTTTGATTTGCATTTCTCTAATCTATAACAATTGAGAGCATTTTTTTCATATCACTATGGATAGCTTTAATACCTTCATCTGAAAACTCCATGTTCATATCCTTTGATCAATTATCAATTGGGGAATGACTTGTATTCTTATAGATTTGATTCAGTTCTCTATATATTCTATATATTCTAGAACTGAGGCCTTTATCAGAGACATTAGCTGTAAAAAATTGTTTCCTAGCTTTCCTTCTAATCTTGGTTCTATTGGTTTTATTTGTGCAAAAACTCTTTAAGTTAAGGTAATAAAATTATCTATTCTGTATTTCATAATGTTCTCTATCTCTTGTTTAGTCATAAATTTTTCCCTTCTCCATAAATCTGACAGATAAACTATACGTTGCTCTCTTAATTTGCTTATGGCATTACCTATTATGTTTAAACCATTATACCCACTTTGACCTTATCTTGGTATACAGTGTGAGATGTTGGTCTATGCCTAGGTTCTGCCTTACTATTCTCCAGTTTTCCCAGAAGTTTTTGTCAAATACTGAGTTCTTATCCCAGAAGCTGGAGTCTTTGGGTTTATCAAAGAGTAGCTTACTGTAGTCATTTACTACTGTGTCTTTTGTACCTAACTTATTCCACTCATCCACCACTCTCTTTCTTAGCCAATACCAAATAGTTTTGATTATTACTGCTTTATAATATAGTTTTAGATCTGGTATGGGTAGGCTACCTTCCTTTGCATTTTTTCACTAATTCCCTTGATATTCTTGACCTTTCGTTCTTCCAGATGAATTTTATTATTTTTTCTAGCTCTATAATTTTTGGTAGCTTGAGTGGTATGGCACTGAATAGGTAAATTAATTTAGGTAGAATTGTCATTTGTATTAGCTTAGCCTACCCATGAGCAATTGCTATTTTTTCTGATTATTTAGATCTGACTTTATTGTGTAAGAAGTGTTTCGTAATTATGTTCATATAGTTCCTGGGTTTGTCTTGGCAGGTATACTCCCAAATATTTTATATTGTCTATAGCTATTTTAAATGAAATTTCTTTATCTTTTGCTGCTGGGCTTTGTTGGTAATATATAGAAATGCTGATGATTTAGGTGGGTTTATTTTATATCCTGCTGCTTTACTAAAGTTGTTAATTATTTCAAGTACTTTTTTTAGTTGATTCTCTAGGATTCTCTAAATATACTATCATATCATCTGCAAAGAGTTTTTTTTTCATCATTGCCTATGCTAAAGGAAACATTTCTAATACAATACTGAATTGGTGATAATGGGCATTCTTGTTTCATTCCCGATCTTATCAGGAAAGCTTCTAGCTTATTCCCATTACATATAATGCTTGCTGATGATTTTAGATAGATACTACTTATCATTTTAAGGAAAATTCCATTTATTCCTATGCTCTCTAGGGTTTTTAATAGGAATGGGTGCTATATTTTGTCAAAAGCTTTTTCCGCATCTTTTGAGATAATCATATGATTTCTGCTAATTTTGTTATTGATATAGTCAATTATGCTGATAATTTTCCTAATATTGAACCAGCCCTGCATTCTTGGTATAAATCCCACCTGGTCCAGACCTAGTGTATTATCCTTGTGGAAAAAAACTGCTGTAATCGCTTTGCTAGTATTTTATTTAAAATTTTTGCATCAATATTCATTATTCATTCATTCATTAGGGAAATTGGTCTATAGTTTTCTTTCTGTGTTATAGCTCTTCCTGGTTTAGGTATCAGCACTATATTTGTGTCATAAAAGGAATTTAAATGGACTCCTGCTTCATCTATTTTTCCAAATAGCTTATATAGTATAGAAATTAATTGTTCTTTAAATGTTTGGTAAAATTCACTTGTAAATCCATCTGGCTGTGGAGATTTTTTTCCTTAGGGAGTTCATTGATGGCTTGCTCAATTTCTTTTTCTAAAATGGAGTTAAGTATTTTATTTCCTCTTCTGTTATTGCAAATATCCATTTCACTTATTGTCAGATTTATTAGAAAAATAGCTCTTAATTATTTCTTTAATTTCCTCTTCATTGGTGGCAAATACACCCTTTTCATTTTTGATATTAGTAATTTGGTTTTCTTCTTTCATTTTTTAATCAAATTAACCAAGGATTTATCTATTTTATCTTTTTTTTATAAAACCAACTCTCAGTTTTATTTATTAGTTCAATAGTTTCTTTTTTTACTTTCAACTTTACTAATCTCTCCTTTGATTTTCAGAATTTCTAATATTATTTAACTGGGGATTTGTAATATGTTCCTTTTCTAGCTTTTTTAGTTGCATGCCCAATTCATTGATTTAACCTTTCTCTGTTTTACTCATGTAAGCACTCAGAGAGATAAAATTTCCTGAGAACTGCTTTGGCTGCATCCCATAAATTTTGGTTTGTTGTCTCATTATTGTCGTTCTCTTTGATGAAATTATTGATTGTTTCTATGATTTGTTGTCTGACCCACTCATTCTTAGGATTAGATTATTTAATTTCCAATTAATTTTTAATCTATCTTTCCCTGGCTCCTTATTACAAATGATGTTTATTGCATCTGATCTGAAAAGGATGCATTTAATATGTCTGTCTTTCTGCATTTGAGTATGAGGTTTATGCCTTGATACATGGTCAGTTTTTGTGTAGGTACCATGTACTGCTGAGAAAAAGGTATATTGCTTTCTATCCCCATTCAATTTTCTCCAGACATCTGTCATATCTAACTTTTCTAAAATTCTATTCACCTCTTTAACTTTTTCTTGTTTATTTTGTGGTTAGATTTATTTAATTGTGAAAGGGGAAGGTTGAGGTACCGCACTAGTATAGTTTTGTGTCTATTTCTTCCTGTAAGTCATATAACTTCTCCTCTAAGAATTTGGATGCTATACTACTTGGTGAATATATGTTTAGTATTGATATTATTTCATTTTAGCAAGATGTACTTTCTTTCCTTATCTATTTTAATTAGATCTGTTTTTGCTTTTGCTTTGTCTGAAATCAGGATTGCTACCTCCGTTTTTTTTAGTTCAGCTGAAGCTTAATATATTAGCTGAAGCATAATATATTCTGCTCCAGCCTTTTACCTTTACTCTGTATCTCTCTGCTTCAAGTGTGTTTCTTGCAAATGACATATTATAAGATTCTGTTTTTTAATCCACTCTGCTATTCACTTCTGTTTTATGGGAGAGTTCATCTCATTCACAATCACAGTTATGATCACCAACTGTGTATTTCCTTCCATCCTATTTTCCCCCTGCTTATATTTCTCTTTCCTTTCACCCTGCCCCTCCTCACCAGTGTTCTGCTTCTCACTACTGCCTCCCTCAACCTGCCTTCCCTTCTATCAGCCCCACCTTTTCTTTCCCTTTTCCCCTCTACTTCCCTATAGGGTAAGACAAATTTCTATAACCAACCAAGTGTATGGGTTATTCCCTCTTTGAGCCAAATCCAATAAGAGTAAGGTTTATACAATGCTCACCTTCTCCCTTCTTTCCCTCTACTGTAATAGGTCTATTGTACCTCTTCATGTCATGTAATTTACCATATTCTGCCTCCTCCTTTCCTATTCCTCCAGTACAATCCTTTCTCTCACCCTCTTTTTTATATCATCACATTGAAGTCAACTTACACCCATACCTTTTGAGTATGTATTCTCCTTCTAACTGCCCTAACAGAGATAGAGTTCTCAAGAGTTAAAAGTACTATCTTCCCCTGTAGGGATGTAAACAGTTTTTTTTTAAATTTTATCATTTTTATTTAATATTTTAGTTTTCAACACTGATTTCCACAAGATTTTGCATTACAAATTTTCTCCCTTTTCTACCCCACCATTCCAAGATGGCATGTATTCTGATTGCCTAATTCCCCAGTCATCCCTCCCTTCTGCGTATTTTGCCTTGGAGCATGATATTCAGTTTTGCTGGGTAGGTAATTCTTGGTTTTAATCCTAGCTCCATTGACCTCTGGAATATCATATTCCAAACCCTTCGATCCCTTAGTATAGAAGTTGCTAGATCTTGTATTATCCTGATTGTGTTTCCACAACACTCAAATTGTTTCTTTCCGGCTGCTTGCAGTATTTTCTCCTTGATCTAGGAGCTCTGGAATTTGGCAACAATATTCCTAGGAGTTTTCTTTTGGGGATCTTTTTGAGGAGGTGATCGGTGGATTCTTTCAATTTCTGTTTTACCCTCTGTCTCTAGAATATCAGGGAAGTTCTCCTTGATAATTTCTTGAATGATGATATCTAGGCTCTTTTTTTGATCATGGCTTTCAGGTAGTCTAATCATTTTTAAATTATCTCTCCTGGATCTATTTTCCAGGTCAGTGGTTTTTCCAATGAGATATTTCACATTGTCTTCCATTTTTTCATTCCTTTGGTTCTGTTTGATAATATCTTGATTTCTCATAAAGTCACTAGCTTCCACTTGCTCCAATCTAATTTTTAAGGTAGTATTTTCTTCAGTGGTCTTTTGGACCTCCTTTTCCATTTGGCTAATTCTGCCTTTCAAGGAATTCTTCTCCTCATTGGCTTTTTGGAGCTCTTTTGCCATTTGAGTTAGTCTGTTTTTTTAAGGTGTTGTTTTCTTCAAAATTTTTTTCAGTATTTTCTTGGGTCTCCTTTAGCCAGTCATTGACTTGTTTTTCATGGTTTTCTCACATCATTGTCATTTCTCTTCCCAATTTTTCCTCTACTTCTCTAACTTGCTTTTCTGGATCCTTTTTGAGCTCTTCCATGGCCTGAGACCAATTCGTATTTTTCTTGGAGGCTTTTGATGTAGATTCTTTGACGTTATTGACTTCTTCTGGCTGTATGTTTCGATCTTCTTTGTCACAAAAAAAGGAATCTAAAGTTTGAGTTTGAGTCTGGGTTTATTTTTGCTGCCTGTTAATGTTCCCAGCCAACTACTTGACCCTTGAGCTTTTTGTCAGGGTATGACTTCTTGTAGAGTAGAGAGTACTTTGTCCCAAGCTTTAGGGTCTAAGCACTGCTGTTTTCAAAACTACTTCTACTCCACTGTCACTGCAGGCTCTGTCACAGCGGCACTCCTCCTCCCCCAAGAACCACCAACCAGGACTGCAATCCAGATCTAAGTAGGGCACAGGAAGAGAATCTGCCTTTGTGCCCACAAAGCGCTCCTTGCACTCCCGCTCTGATCCGCTGTTAGATTCCTCCCACCATGTGAGCCAGGGGCTCTGGAGCAGCTGACGTTGGAGCTCTGGAAGCAGCCTCAGGAGCTTCCTGCTGCTGCCACCGCCACCTCTGCACCACCTCCACCACCCCCAGGGATGGGGCAGGACCACTCTCACCTTGATCCCGCAGTTTCCCACTATCTGGCTTTTTGGCGTTTATGGGTTGAAGAATCTAGTAACTGTCATAGCTCAATGATTCATGGCCCTAAGGCCTGTTCTGGCTGGTGACTCCAGGTCTGGTCTGTCCTGGCCCAGCCCACCACTGGGCTGTGCTCCGCTCCCATCAGCATGTGATAGACCCTTTCCAGCGACTATCCAGGCTCTCCTGGGCTGGAGACCTGCTTCCCTCTGCTATTCCGTGGGTTCTGCAGGTCTAGAATTTGTTCAGAGCCATTTTTACAGGTGTTTGGAGGGATTTGGGGGAGAGCTTAAGCAAGTCCCTGCTTTCCAGCTGCCATCTTGGCTCCACTCTTAAACATTGTAACCTTATCGAATAAAATGTTGTTATTTTTCTTTCCTGCTTACCTTTCTATGCTTCTCTTGGCTCTTATATTTGAATATCAGATTTTCTGTTCAGCTCTGGTCTATTTCATTGAATATCCATCTTTTCCCCTGAAAGATTATGCTCAATTTTGCTAGGTAGTTTATTTTTGGTTGTAATCCAAGCTCCTTTGACTTCCAGAATATTATATTCTAAGTCCTCTGATCCTTTAATGTAGAAGTTGTTAAGTCCTGCATAATCCTGACTTTGGCTCTTTTGGTATTTGAATTGTTTCTGGCTACTTGCAGAATTTTCTCCTTGACCTGATATTTCTGAAATTTGACTACAATATTCCTTGGAATTTTCATGTGGGATCTCTTTTAGGAGTTGATCAGCTGATTCTTTAAATGTTTATTTAACCCTCTGGTTCTAGGATTTCCCTTGATAGTTTCTTGAAAGATGCTCTCCAGGCTCTTTTTTTATCATGGCTTTCAAGTAGTCCAATAGTCCTTAAATTACCTCTCCTGGATCTATTTTCTAGGTCCATTGTTTTTCCAATGAGATATTTAACATTTTCTTCTATTTTTCATTCTTTTACTTTGATTCTCGATGTCTCATAGAGTCATTGGCTTCCACTTGTCCAATTCTAATGTTTAAGGAATTATTTTCTTCAGGTAGCTTTTGTGCCTCCTTTTCCATTTGGCCAATTCTACTTTTTAAGGAGTTGTTTTCTTCAGTGGATTTTTTTTTTCCATTTCGCCAATTATATTTTTTAAGGAACTGTTTTCTCCAGTCAATTTTTGTCCTTCCTTTTCTAAGCTGTTGACTCTTTCATATAACTCTCATTTCTTTTCCCAATTTTTCTTCTGCCTCTCTTCTTTGATTTTTAAAATCCCTTTTGAGCTCTTCCAGGAAGGCTTTTTGCGCTCGATACCAATCCATCTTCCCCTTTGAGGCTTCATAGGTAGGCATTTTGACATTATTATGCTCTTCTGAGTTTGTGTTTTGATCTTTCCCGTCACCATAGTAACTTTCTATGGCCAGGGCTTTTTTATGTTTTTTTTTTACTTATTTTTAACCTATTTTATGACTCAAAGTTGAGCTCTGCTCCTGAAGCACAGAGGGCACTGTCCCGAGATTCTTGTGCTGTGGGCCAGAGCCTCAGGTGCTCATGGCTTGCCCAGTGTGGTGGGTTGGCCTAGCCTAGTAAGACCTGTTGTGTTAGGGGTTCCTAGGCTGGCAGTTTGCCTTCTGTGCTGTGGCTAGAGGCCTCACAGCTGTCCTGCTGTGCCACTAGCCTGATGAGCTAGGACCAAGGGGCCTCAGTTGCTGATCTGTGCTATGGCTAAGAGCCTCCTGCTAGCTTGCCCAGATATTGTCTGCACTGAACTATGCCCCCTTTCATCTAAGTGAGACAGATCTTTTCCGAAGTCCTTCTAAATTATCTTAAGCTGGAAAATTATTTCACCCCATTTTTTTGTAGACTCTGTTGCTCCAGAATCCATTTAGAGGCTTGATTTAACATTGCTTCCAAGAGAAACTGGGGAGAGCACAGGCAACTTCCTGGCTTTTCTCTGCCATCTTTGCTTTCCCCCTCCAATCACTACATTTGAAAAAACTACCTAGTATTACATGCAATGTTCCATAATCTTCTCTGCCTTTCCCCAGCAAACCACATATATCTTTACAAAGGAGTAATGTGAAGTGTTTTCTTATAATATTTTGGTGTTATTTGCAATTTCACAACATTCATTTTTTACTATAGTGTGGTGGTCCATTTGCATTGTAGTCATTGTGTGGATTGTTTTCTTTGCTCTGAGGACTTCACTCTGCATCAGTTCTTGAAGGTCCTCCCATATTTCTCAGTATTCATCACATTCACTATTTCTTACATCAAAGTAATATTCCATTAAATTCACGAGCCCCAACTTGTTTAGCCATTGCCCCATCAATGAGCATCTTCTCTGTTTCCAATTCTTGGCTCTCACACAAAATGCTGTTGTAAATACGTTAGTCTATATAGAGTCTTTCTTTTTATCAGTGATTTCCTTGAGGTATGTGCCAAGCTGTGGAATCTCATAGTTAATGGTATGGACATTTTAGCTATTTTATTTGCATAAAGCTAAAATCAGATTCAATTTGCACAAATTTATCGCACATGCAACTTTTTCAAGAGCACCTCCAGAAGTGAGGTGTGTCCATCTGGGAGACTTAGAATGGCCTGGCTCCTCTGGCAGCCAGAACTCCATGAATCCCCTTTCCCATGTCCCAGTTTCACAGCTCAACAGTATTGAAGAGGTGCAACCAGAATGGATGGATGGAGCCCATCCATGCCAATCTGCCATCCTCTTGAAAGCCACCCAGTTGGTTTTCATTATTTTCCCCCAATGTTTCCAAGTAATTAATCCTCACTATGGATTAACCACCTCTAAAATTTCCATACGGCTTGATTGTTCCCTCATTAAGCATTCTTCTGCTCTTGGAAAAACCAAGTTGGAGTTCAGGCGCCTGAGTATGAATACACTGGGCTTGGCAGAAACAAAGCTCTGAGGCTTTATCTCACAATGAGCACTTCTGGCCTCCCTGGAAGTCAATACAGCTTTTTATGCCAATATGTACAAAATTCATAATTTGAGGAACATTATTCCCTGGTTGGGAGATTTGATTTTTCACAGACAAAAGCACACAGGCCAATTAAAGGACCTGGAAGCACCTGTTGAGAAAAATAAGATTTGGGCTTTGTGTTTCCACCCCGACCTCAGGGAAAATTGTTGCACATTTTCTGCTCTCCTCAATTCACTTAAATGTGGTTTTCTAATGACTTTGCCAGTACTCATGCTATTTTTCTTCTCAGAGTTCTGTCAAGTGAATTATTTTCCACTCACCCATACAGGGCGGGCAGGGTAATTGGTACCAAGCAGGTTAGGCCAGTGTCTGTAAGGTCAGGGTCCAAAAGCAGAGATTCTTATCATATCATATCACTCCTTTATTCAAAAACTGCCAGTGGCTCCCCATTGCCTGCCGAATAAAGTCCAAATTCCTCATTGTGGCATTCAAGGCTCCAACCTACCTTTCTAGCTTTAACCTGTACAATTCAGTTTCACATACTCCATATCCCAGACAAATTGGAGTGCTAGTTGTGCCACTCCTTCATCCTGTACTCTTCTCTCTCTATGTCTTTGCTCATGGGGTAACCAGTCCCTACAATTGAATGCTTCAAAACACCCCAATCTGTTGACATCTTTTCTTTCATTCAAGGCCCAATTCAGGTATCTGCTCAATTAATCTATTCTGACCACCTGCTCCTACTATATGCTGAACATTGTTGTTCAGTCATTTCTCAGTCATGTCTGACTCTTAGTGACACCATTTGGGGTTTTCTTGGTAAAGATACTGGAGGGGTTTGCCATTTTCTTCTCCAGCTCATTTTACAGATGAGGAAACTGAGGCAATCAGGTTTAAGTGACTTGCCCAGGGTCACACAGCTAGTAAGTGTCTGAGGCTGGATTTGACCTCAGGAAGATGAGTCTTCTTTAACTCCTAGGCCCAGAGCTCTATCCATTGCACCACCTAGCTACCAATACGCTGAATAGTACATTGGGAAATAGAGGAGACACAAAATATTCCTGACATAATTACTTAATAGCAGACATAGACCGTGAATAAACAATTATTAAATTTAACTGAATTAAGTCTGACCATCAAATCGCCAAAGTAGAAATGAAGAAAACCTTGGAGACAATTGACCACGTTATCACAAAGGTCATGACAGGGAAATAGATGAAACCCTCGATTTTCAGAGAGCAGATTTGAAATAGTTCTAAGAATGGACAGATAGGAAGCAAGGGCCTAATATTTCCCAGACAATGTTGGCTTAAAAGGGATGGGACTCTCCCAAGAATAAAATCATGAGGCCCCTACAAAAATAATTCTGAGGATGAAAATTAGAGGTTGTCTAAAGAGATGGAAATGGCTGTTCTACCCAATTCAGAGGTAGCTTAAGTGGACATAATAGATAGAATACTGGATCTGGAATCAGGAAAACCTGAGTTTGAATCATGGCCCAGACCCTTACTATCTATGTGACCCTGGACAAGTCATTTAGCCACTCTGAACCTCAGTATCCTCTTCTGTAAAATTAGGATAATGATAGCACCTGCTTAATAGGGTTATTGTCAGTTTCAAAGGAGAGAAAGTATGTATAGTTCTTTGCAAATCTTGAGGTGCTACACACATGCTAGATATTATTATTATTAAATTATAGGTATAGAAGACAGAAACAAAAACAGGCAGCTATGATCAATGAATCAAGAAATGTTTATTAAGCTACTACTCTGTTGCAGGTGCCTCTACCATTTTCATCTCAATAGAAACTGACCAACTATTATCAGCTATGATGAAGTGGAAGTACTCTAGATTTAGAATCAAAGATTCTTGCTGTTGAGTGATTTCAGTTGTATCTGACTCTCCGTGACCCCACTTGGAGTTTTCTTGGCAAAGATCCTGGAGTGGTTTGCCATTTCCTTCTCCATCTCATTTTACAGATGAGGATACTGAGGCAACCAGGGTGAAGTGACTTGCCCAGGGTCACACAGCTAGTAAGTGTCTGAGACCAGATTTGAACTCAGGTCTGCCTGACTCCAGGCCCAGTACTCTATTCACTAAGCCACCTAGCTGCCCTAGAATCAAAGGACTTGAGTTCAAATCTTGATGGGTTAATTGCTACCTGTTTGGCTTTGGGCAAATATGACTTCCTGCACCTCTGTTTCCCAGGCTGTCCAATAAGGAGTTTTATCTTGGGCCTAGGTGCTTTCTAAGGTTTTCCTTGCATCTTTATGATGCCAGATCCAATGCTCTTTCCACTACTGTTATCTGTTGCCTACCTAACACTAACAACCACCATCATAAAAATAACTGACATCTATACAAGATGTCCCCAGTCTTAGTGCAGTTTTAAGCTGCTAAAGCGTGAAACCACACTCAGACTTCTGGGACATCTTGTATAGTGCTTTAGATGTTGCAAATATCCCATTTGATTATCACAAAAACCTTGTGAAATAGATACTGTGGATATTGATTGTTCCTATGTTACAGATGAGGAAAATGGAGCAGAGAAAAGCCACGTGATTTATTTATAGCCCCCCTAGCTTCTGCTGATAGGCAGCAGAAACTAGATTCAAACCCACTTCTTTCTGAATCCCAGTCAAGCACTTAGGGCCTAAACAGAGGTACAAGGTTGGTGTCCTGGGGGTGAATGGCGTTCACTGGGGCTGGAAAAAGCCTCAAGAAAGAGACAATAAAAGGAAAGAGGGAAGGGGGCTGAAAAGAAATTGTGTTGGTTCCTCAGTTATCAAGGAAGGCCTCTTCTGACTCGGAACTATGAGATGGGAAGCTTGGCAAAGCTACCAGGAGACAGAGCAACCGTCCCTAGTTGGAAACAGTAGACATGACCACTACTCCTTCTTGTCTGGGCCTGCGTATCCTGCTAGTCAAACAGGGAGCCCACGCAAGTGTCCATTCGGTGCCACCACCCTTTTGGTCCCATCTTAGAGCTTCGCTAGGTAAGCTTCCTCAGGACATGACTTGCGCTGCCTCGGGGAATTGGCTGCCTTTGCCCACCCATAGAGTTGTCTCAGCTGATGGCATCTCCCAGGCACTCCCAGCTTCCCCCACTGGAATGCTCACTGTACTTCCTTGAGCAAAGAGGACCAGTCTGAGCCTCTCTCCCAGACCTGAGCCTGTTTTCTTAGAACAGTTCATGACCTATAGGTAAGAACAGTGATGGGCGGAGCTTTGAGAAGGATGATAATAATTGACATTTATAATAATGCTCTACAATTTCAAATCACTTGCTGTTCATGAGCCCTGTATAACACCCTCGCAAGGTAAATAGGGGAAGCAGATCCACTCCCATTTTAAAATTTTTAATTTATATCACTTTCATTTCTGAATATATCTCTGAACTCTCCCTTATAATCAGTCACAACATAAATAAGAAAAAAAGGTGGGGGAGTTCAGCAACTAACAAACATATCAGCTGTGTCTGACAGTATATAGTGTTCCATACCCATAGTCCTCCAACCTCACCAGTGACAGGAGAACCTCACCAGTGACAGGAGAAAGGTACAGTTAGTTTTTATATCTTCTTCAGTAAGAAGGTTGGTCATTAAAATTGTGAAGCACTCAGTATCTTTTGGTTTTTTTTGTTGTTTCTGTCTTTATTGGTATTTGCTATTTATTGGTATATGAAGAAATTGAGGTTCAGAGGGGGGAAATGACACGTTCAAGGTCATACAGCTAGTAATAATATCTGACACTTCTATAGCCCTTTCAAGTTTATGAAACACATTTCCCACAATACTCCAGTGAGGTAGATAGTGCAAGAATCATTCCACTCATTTGAGAGATGAGGATGCCATGGCTTGGAGAAATTACAGGAGGTACCATGCATCATAGAGCTACGAAGGAATGGAACTGAGATCAAACCTAGATCTCCTGATTCCAGGTCCACGAATCCTTCTACAGCAATGCCCTTTCTCCCACGAAGAGCAGACAGGTTACTCTGAATGCTAGTAGTCAGCATTTCTCATTTGAAGGAATAAATACATTTCCTAGAATTTACCTGTGTAGCTTATTTCGAGGTACTGGGTCCACTCTTCTCGTGGACTTTGTTGTCAAATTGAGAGGCAGCTTTTCATAATAGAAAGTGAGCCGGCCCTAAACACAGGAGTCCTGGATGCAAGTCTTGCCTCAGATAGTTACGGGACCATAGATCTCAAGCTGGAAGGGATCTCAGAGGTCATTTAGTCCAATCCCTTTATTTTACATCAGAGGAAACTGAGGCCCAGCAGGGTGAAGTGATTTACCTAAGGTGATACAGCTACGGCATCACGAAGGAAAGATCTGAACCTAGAACCTAGAAGACCAAATCTAACACTCATTCCACTGTACTATGTTGCCTAATCTCAGTTTCCTCAACCATAAAGTACAAAAAATAATCTTAATCCTATGTACCTCATAGAGCTTTTGTGAGGAAAGATCTATTTTAACCTTTAAAGCAGCATTTCTTTTTTAAAAAAGGGAGAAGTATCATGACAAAGAAGATATCTACCTGACTCCAAAGAGTTTGCAATCACATTCTCAATCATTTTTGCCCTGGAGGGACTGGAGGCACGACCAGGTTAAATGTCTTGCCCTTGACCAGTAGCCAATCATCATTAAGGGTGCTGGAAGAAGAGCCCTAGGTCACTGGATCACTCTTCCTCTTCCTCTTCATTCCCAAAAGCATCCAATCTGTTTACACTCTAATAATCCCTTATCTATGTATAGTCTCTCTTCTTTGATCTGATGACTGCACTCTGTTTCATCCTCACAGAATCTCAGAATGACAGAGGTAGAAGGGACCTCAGCAGACCACCAGTCTAACACCACATCCAAGCAGGAAACCACTCCATAATGTCCTGAGCAAGTGTTCATTCACCCTTTGCTTCAAGACTTCCGGTGAAGGGAGGAGGAAGGAGAAGGGGAACTCACTGCCTTCCAAGGCAGACCTTTCTCCTTTGGGATGGCTCTTATTGGTAAAAAGTCATTCTCTACTTGGAACTGAAATATTTCTCTTTGTGGTTTCCATCCATTGTGCCTAATTCTGCTCTCTGTGACCCAATAGAATAAAGTAAATCCTGCTTATAAATTACAACCCTTCAAATAGCTGAAAAGAACCATCACATCCCCCTTAAGTCTCTTCTTCTCTAGGTTAAACATCCTTAGTTCATTAAACCACTTCTCATACAGCATGACCTCTAGTCTTTCACCATCTTAGTTACCCTCTAGCATATCAATATCCTTTTAAAAGTGCAGGATTCAGAACTAACATTGCAGCAGAGAGCAAGGCTATCCTGGCTCTCCTCTTGGATGGTATTGACATCAGTCATTGATTTAGCCAGCCTACCTCTAGCACGGGCTTTGGTTAATGTTGGGGTCAATGGTATATTATTTTTAAAGTTGGGTTGAGCTCCCAGGGAATTCTTCTTTTATTCATGAAGCACATCTTACCTTATGCAAGCTTAAAATAGGAGAAATTATATTATTAGAACATGGTGCCCTTTATATTTTCCAGTTATAATGAGTGTTTAGACACTTAGGAGGCTGTAAATTCAGAGAAGTCATTGTGAAAGCCAAAAAAAATTTGCAAAATTCTAAACCACTAGGTAAGGATGCCACAAGGGCAAGGAAATTCTGCATAGGGTGATGTAGAGCATTTTATATCCACACCAGAGGGGCTTAAAAAGTGAAGCATACCTACTTTGCAATAGAATGTAAGCTCCCTGAGAGAAAGAGCTGCTTTTCACTGCCCTCTTCTCACCCAGAACCTTACACAGAGCCTAGCCCAAAGAAAGAATTAAATAAATACATATTCCATCACATTGGATTCCTGCTGCAGATTTACTTCTGCAGCCCCATTCTGTCTGGTTTATCCCTCCAGGCTCTCTTTCCCCCAGTTGACCCTTCAAGGACTACCAGAGTTATTTTCCTAATGGACCCATGATTAAGTCACATTCCTGCTCAAGAATTCAAACCCTCCCTCAGAGACTTACTGGTTGTGTTATCCTGGACAAGTCACTAAACCTGGCTCAATCTTGGTTTCCTTATCAGTAAAATGAGGGGATTAGAATCAATGGCCTCGATGATGCTATGTTGAGAACTCATCGGGGACTTTCACTGTTCACGTCACCCCACTCAAAGACCTTATCCTGCCATATGAAGCCTTGCCTAAACTGTCTTTTACCTAATTTCTTTATATGAGAGGCAGCATGGCATAACAGAAAGAGAGAGGAATTTGGAAGCAGTAGAACTGTGTTCAAATATCAGCTCTGCCACTTAATACCTGTATGACTTTGCATATGTCATTTAACCTCCCTGGACCTCAGTTTCCTCATCTGTAAATCAGTCAATTAACATTTATTAAGTACCTTTTATGTGCCAGACACTGTGCTAAGTGCTAGGGATACAAAAAGAAGCTTTGTCCTAAAGGAACTTTGTGGAGACTAGACTAGATGACCTCTGAGGTCCCTTCCAGCTAAGGATCTAGGATCCTATAGCCATCTATACTCAAGGCACTGTCCTAGATACTAAAGATGCAAACTCAAAACAAAAATCATCTCTGCCTCCAAGGGGAACATGCCCTACAATAATGCTTGCGGTAATGTCTTATCAGGTTTCTTGTGAGAATCTGAAATGAGAAAAATGCGTACAAGTTACCTTGTAACTATAAAGCTTTTGAAATGTCAGCTTTTTCCTTTCTTCTTTCTGTCCTTTCTTTGCTCTGACTCTCTGGTCCTCTTGGATGCAGGACACACAGCTGGCTATTCACTGCCCAGCATGGCATTAACTCTGTATCGTGTCCATGCTGTGGAGAACAAGGTTTGCCCTAACTTGAACTTCACATTTCCCTTTGCTTTGTACCTTTTTAATTTATTTGTCATGCATAGTAGAAAGATTATTACTATATTTGGAGCATGAATACCTAGGACTGAAGGCTGACTCTGCAATGTACTAAATGGGGGGTATACCTGTCCTCACTGTGTCTTAGAAGAAGCAGAAAGTAGAAAGATCTATGCTCCCCAAAAGGATTTCTCACTGTGATGGATGAGAACCAGCACAAAGTCCAAGTTGAAAGGAGACTTCCTGTGGATGATAAGGTCTTCCAGATGATCGTGTCTGTACATGACACTGCTAATTTCATCAAGCCTGAGCACATTGTGTAGTCTCCTGAAAGAGATCTGCAGTTGCTCAAAGGAATTTGGCCTCACCATGTACACAAGAAATACCAAGTGGATGAAGAATATCTATTGCCTAGATAACAACAAGTATTTGGATAGACAACCCTCAGAGTTTGACCATCAGAATATTTAGACAGTACAAGTAGATAAGAAGTAGGGTACAGAATTGAAGAGGAAGAGAGGAGTGGGCTGAATTTTCTTTGGAAACTTGTAAAGCTGCATTAATGGGCCCAAGCTTCCCATGACACCAAAGGCCCTTCTTTTAAAAACTACCATTCTACTGCTATTGTTCTATGACAACAAGGCATAGAAAACACAAAACTCTCTGAAGAATTAAGAATAAACACACAGAGTATGTCTAAGTGTGTGATTAAGTGTGATTAAGAATAATTACACAGAGGACAATGCAAAGACACATGGTGGGTGTGAGCAGCTGCAGCATATAGCCAACTAGGAATTCCAAAGCAGAAGAGGAGTAAATGATGTCATCAGGGAATTGAATGAAAGCAGAAAATGAGGGCAGGTCACATGGCAAGGGTGAGGGATGCCAGGGAGACAGTCAGCATGTTTTACTTTTACTTTTATGATATCAGGAGAGAGTACAGAAAGACTCTGGCACAGACGTCAGACATGTGACCTCACATTCCACCACCCAGATCAAAATGTAATTGGGAAATACCTAAGAAAATAAATCAAAATACAATAAAACATAGATAACATCACATTGTAAACCTAAGTCAACATGCAGCCTGCAAGGTCCTCATGTACAGGTTAGTAGTCCATGTTTCTACTTGATTAGGACACCTCTGCTCTAACACATGGGAGGGACCTCCTATGGTGAACTTTCGGAAGGACATGGACAAAAAGTAACAGGCTGGGCAGGAATGGATGGGTTTGCTATCTGCATCACTGCATGGAACTCCTGAATTTATAAGAACACAGATCCGTACAAATATTATTCTTGTCATTATAATTAAACAAGATTTAATGACAGTAACAATAAAAACATTAAATACTAGCCTTCTCTATTGATTATTTCCCATTTCTCTTACAGATATCTTGTTTGGACATGATTGTTTGCAGGTTCTCTCCTCCATTACTAGGACCAGGATATCTTTTGCCTTTCTTATTGTATTCCCAGCAGTTAGCCCAGTTTCTGGCACACAGTAGGTACTTAATAAATGCTTGTTGACTTGCTGACTTGATTTGACAAGATACTGTAAATTGTAAAAGGAAAGAC